>NW_020654051.1:2161713-2190239 GCF_003589595.1 Hyposmocoma kahamanoa | reverse complement strand
ATAGTAAACTTCAATGGTTTCCACATATATCTTCCCTGGCCAGCAGTTTAAGCTCCGCTGCATACGCAGTCCGCAGAATACGTGAGTTTACCGATGTTAGTACTGCTAGACTAGATTACTTTGGTTACTTCCATAATATAATGTCCTACGGGATTCTCATGTGGGGTAAAGAGGCAGATATTCAAACCATATTTGTATTGCAAAAACGAGCGATTTGTTCTGTGTACCCTCTAGGCTCTCGGGTTTCTGTCAGAGAAAAGTCAAGACTGGTATCATGACTGTGGCATCACAGTACATTTACTCAAATATTTTATATGCCCATAAAAATATATATAATTTCAATAAGAAAGAAGATATCCATAATATTAACCTTAGAGCTAAGTCCAAACTCATGGTACCACGATTTCGTTTAACCAAGGTAAACGACTATTTTATGGGGAACTGTATATGTTTTAACAATAAAATTCCGGAGCATATATTAAGTTTATCATTTCCGAAGTTTAAAAACTACATTAAAAACATTTTGATCGAAAAATCATATTACAGAATTGAAGACTACGTGTTAGATAAAGATGTATGGAAAGACGACACGGCTCCAGAATCCACACAAATTTGATTCAAAGTGTATTCCATAGCATTTAAGTTTATTTGAAAAGAGCAATCCCTAGAGTTTCTTGTTCGTTCTTTTCAGGGAGGTCAGCGTAGTGAACGAGTAGTAGTAAATGTGACGTTTTCAAGAGTAAATTTATTTTACCCTTGAATTTTTAATTCATTTAGTCACGAAGTTTAAATATAAAACCTTGGGCACTAGGTCAACGCGGACCTCTTTGACGACTTGGACATAGAGAGGGAGCGTAGGGCATTATCAATGAGAAGCAACATGCTGGCGCGCAGGTTTGCTCGTTGTAATGTCAAAACAACCTTGTTCAAGGCATACTGCCAAACTTTCTACACGTGCAGCCTATGGGCCAAGTGTACACGCAGATCTCTGGATGCCCTACGAATACAATATAATAATGGGTTTAGGATGCTGCTGGGCTTACCCCGATTCCTTCAGCGCATCAGGTATGTTTGCCGAGACGCGCGTTGATGGTTTCCAGACTATCCTGCGCAAACAGGTAGCTTCGGGTAGATTGCCCGTGGAATTCGTGTCACATGCGTTCCGGAGTCGCCATAAATAATATTATATAATTAATTAAATTTCATTGCTACTAACATAGAATAAGAAAATTGTTACTAACGAAATATGAACATTAGTTTGAAATAAATAATTTATTATTATTATCGTATTTATTTTATACTCTCGCCTCTCCCAAGGCCTAAAAGATTAATTTTGAATTTTTAAATGGGAGAGGCGGTATTTCCCGGCAATGGCACAGTCGGCCGGGGTCAGGGACTCAGGTCCAAGAATCGGCGAACAATACGTGCCGTATCGAGCAGGACCGCCTTCTGCATTTGTGCTGGAAGCGACACGCCACAGAAATCCAACCGCCTCAAGCTGTTAGAAAGGCTTACTGGAATTAACCCATTATTATTATTATTATTGTTATTGTTATTGTCACATGTACTTAATTTTATGCTATATATATTCTACATACAATTTTTTAGTTATGTTTAAATAGACACAAATAATCATTGACTTACAAATAAATGGACGACGGGTCTAATTCAAAAACCACGAAATAAATGTCCCAAGTCAACCTATTTAAACGTAGTGACATGTCAAGGAATATGAAAGGGCTAAAACGTTGAATTTAAATTGTAATGTCATCGCAATACTGTCTAATTTTGCTTGCTTCGCTGTCAGTCGAACAAACGAAGATTAGAGCGTGAATGACGCTCTGTATACGATTTTAACGCCCTATAAATTCGGACACTTTTTAGCGCGGACCCGACGTCCATATAATTGTAAGTCAATGCAAATAATTCCCTTATTTCGTTATGGTCACCTATCACAAACTCGAAAATTTTTTTGTCCGAAATAACGTTTGTTCGAATTTTCATTACACCGAAAACCGAATTATAACGAAACAGTTGTTCTTTCAGGATATGTTGAATGTTTATCGCAGAGACACGATTAGGTTAGATTAAGGTTTAAAAGAAAAAACATTTTCCTCTCAAAATTACTTTCGATGTTATGAAATTTCGATCAAACGTCATTTCTGGAAAATGTCATTTCGGACTACTGATAGGTAGCCTTTCGTTATGTTTAGCATAGTTTTTTAGTAGCAGTAGAGCTCCTTGTGAAAGAGCTCGACTAGAGAAGTACTCCTACCTTACCTATGTTTACCACTTAGCAGTAATATGGTCACATTACTGTGTTCCGGTTGTGAAGAGTAAGAACGCTGGTGAAATTACAGGCACATGAGACTTGTCAACTTATGTCTCAGGCTGACGGGCGCAGTGGCGGTGCCCACAGATCTTCTTTATGATTTAAAGCTCTGAGTAACACTGCGACTGTTATGGGCAGGTGTGTGGCTACCAGGTGCACGACTTGTTTGTCCCGTATCGCTTGGTATCCGAACGAAAGTATTGAGTATACGATACGAGTACTTTTGACCGATACCTACTTAATACTTGATTAAAGAGTATCGATACCAAAAGTACTTGGTATCGGAAGGAAGGTACTTGTATTTACTCGTATCATTTCATCCCTAAGGTTGCCGCTTGGTACTGTAGTATAGTACAAAGATACTATGTTGCTTTTATGGAATTAATCCTTATAATGGACCCTTTCGATCGGGTGCGCTTTACTTATACGAAAATTAAATAAACTAATTTGAAAAAAAATCCGTTCATTTAATATAATTTTTATTTCGACCAATTTCACTTATATAATTTAACTTCATATAATTCTTGTTTGATATAACATTCACATTTTAATTTTTTTTATAGAAAGCTCATATATTTCATATATTGCCATTTTAGATAATTTTTACGTGGTGTAATAACACTTTTCACTTTTACACCCGGCTCGCCAAATACTTGTCATTACGGTGCCAGGAGTGTAATTTAAAAGCCGGAGAGTTGTTTTCCTTAATATGGTTTACAACGCTGAATTTTCATTTCAACAAAATTATTAATGTATGACACTGGATTCCTTGGGGCTTTAAATAAAACAGACGTATTTTACATTGGTCAAATCTTGGTTGCGGCTCCCATTCAGTAGGTTGGGTTAGAACACAAAAAAGCAGTACGAGCTGAGCGAACAGAGCGAGCGCGCCGCGGCAGCGGCCGGCGAGTGCCAGAAACGAATTTGTTTGCGTTTCCGAACATGTTTCAAGCCAAATTATACAATAATATAATATTAGTATTAGGGATATCGCTTTTCGGAAATAATCCTAGTTCTAGACGATATGAAATTAAGATAAAGTAACATTATGTTAACTGTGTTTATAAAGGTTATTATAAAAAATGAAATTATAAAATGTAAGTTTATATTAAACGTTGGTTATTTGAAGTGAAATACTATATTAAATGAGTTTATGGGAAGTAAAATTATGCCAATCGAGTGTTATGTGAATAATATTTATGTGGTACATTACACACTCCCATTCGATCATAAAACACAGGTGTTTTTTTCACATTAATCGGTTTCATTCCAAGATGAAGCAAGCAACTTTTTACAACGCTTTGAGTACAATATTATTTACGTTTAAGGATATATCTATCTATAATATCTCGGAGCTCCATCTCGAGATCGAATAAGTAACGAGGATATCGGCAAGGGAACCTGAGTAACTGATATGGCTCAAAGAAATGCAAAACTTAAGTGACAATGGGCTGGACACATTGCTCTCAGAACAGATAGCTGATGAGGCCGAAGAGTTCTCGAGCGGCGACCGCGTACCGGAAGACACAGCATTGGAGACCATCCACGAGGCCTATGTTCAGCAGTGGACGTGACTCGGCTGAAATGATGATATATGTTGAGAATTATACAATTTACAACGAACAGAATTATTCGGCCGTTCCTCAAATGAGTTGCATGAAACTTGAAATTAGTTTCAATAATCTCAGTACAGAGTACTTAAAAAACCGACCTCAAAAGTACGTGGAATTATGTCTATTTGCTAAGTTTTATTGTGATAGCCCCTAGTTCACCACTATACTACAGGACTTGATTCTAGAGATAACAAAAATCGTGAGAGTAGAAGAGTGAGAGAGAGTAAAAAAATATTGAGAGAAAAACGCCTTGAATTGGAGAAATAGCAAAATCAACCATTAAAGTAATTGCTCCTAAATTAATGTTAGGCGCTATTTATGAAAATGAATCTTCATGGGTGAACAGCCACCCTTCCAGGTGAATGATTTTCTTCAAAATGAAATGGGACCACTATGGAAGTACCCCCTTTCCAACAAAAAATAATCATGAAAATCGGTTCACAAATACCGGAGTTATCGCGTAACATACATACAAAAAAAAAATCGCGTTTTTAGGTCTATGGGAAAAAATTACATTGTTGAATTTTGCGCGCAGATCTGTTAAAAAAGAAAAACAAAAAATAATAAGAAAGACTGCTGTACTTTGATGGGTATGGAACATTCCATGTAGTAGTCTACAACATTTAAATAAGCATTAAGTATACACTGATTGATTCGGTTTAGGACTGTCGGTAACAAGGCTATGCAAGTTGGTAAGCAAAGACGTGATTTACGCAATCAAGCATGTTTTGACAAAAATACAGGAACTTCTAACAACCTGTTTGCAGCGCAAGTGCACCGGGGCATCGCAAACAAGCAAAGGCATACATGTTGTTGCGTGCTCGAAATCAAAACTTCACAGATATTAATATTTTCCCATTATCTTCATACATTCTTATGAAATTTTTATCAAACATCGATAATGGCGACCCGCAATATCTCTGTCGAATTTCCCAATTAACTAGTGTGGTTTAAATAGAAAATACCTCAAGCTTTTAACTCGATTTCAATCGTAAATGCCTGAGGCACTTATACGATTTCAAACAAGAAACTTTCGCACCTACATGATTGCAAACATAAAGGCTGTAAGTGTTATTTAAGTGGTTACTGGTACCAGTTTGTCAACTGTTCATGAGTATATAATTATGACAAAACGAAACTTCTGGCACGAGTTCGCAGTCCTGAGATTCCTGGCGATAGCGTCTGTTCGCGTCTTGTTCTTGCTACACAAACTGTACAGCGTCTAATGGCAAAAATAAAAGCGAATATGACAAATTTTAGTTCTTCGTGAACTGAAGAATTTGCTGAATACACACACAAATATTTTACGCCTTCGCTTACGTAACTTGCAACTTCTACACTAACCACAGAACTATCAACCCATATGCAAGTCGTTACAAGAAATATAGATGACGCCTAATGTAGATATATCTATACTATAAACAATTATAAACTAATCTTGATTAAAAAAAATATAATTACTAACGGAGCAAAACCTAATGATCTAAAGGAGAAACCTGGTATTGTGACCCATTTTTTGTGCCTTGAGTTTGGATGTAGGTGTATTAATCTAGTACACTTATTGTCAATGACCCTAACTGGATTAATAAAAACGTAATGTCACCAAGTGATGGAAAAGAATAAGCCGTGAGCCTGGAGTGAAACGTTTATAACAGTTGCAGTGCCACACAGAGCTTTAACGCGATGCAATCGCTAATCGTCTACCTTTACACACACGCGCTTTTATAAGCAGCGATGCAAGCGCGCGACTGCATCGATACAAACGCGCGATTGCATTGCTATACTATTTATCTATCTATCTAGCTATCGCGTTTGTATCGATGCAGTCGCGCGTTTGCATCGACGTAATCGCCTATATATCTCGAACGCGCTATTTGCAATTTCATCGGTACACTCACATGACGGCAGAACTAGGTATGGTTCCAATAATTTCCTGGACGAACTCTTTTACACAGAGCTCTACTGCTATTAAAATTCTTCTCCTTACTTGGACTCTATCGGAACCAATTTTTTTTTCAAATGACTACTCAATAATATCTACAATATCGACAGCATCTCTGTTACTTCAAAAGATTCAAGCTTGGTTTGTTCACTAGTTTTTAAACTTCAACAAACGAGCATTTAAGTAGTCTGAATTAGTCGTATGTTAACCGAGACCATTCTTGTAGCAATCTAACTCAACTTTTGAGCTGGAACTTAAGCAGTAGACTTTCGATGTTACAGCAAAGCCGGTACAGTAATAACAATGGTGAACGGTGAAACGATCCACTATTTAAAATGATAGTTACTGTTATATAAGACAGCATGCGTTATTTACCGGTATATCCTGGGCCGGTTACCTGACACCAGATTGCGCAACACGTCGCCGACAAATTCAATTCGTGTAGATAGTCATTTAGTTTTTATATTATATTATTATAATATGTATGTTAGTCTTTAATGTATAAGGTATATGATTCACAGTTGCCTGATTAAATTGAATAAATATATAAAACAAAAATAAAAACATAAGGAATGTGCAAGTACGTCTTAAAGATAACTTTTGTCCTATTCTTTGTAAAGTGCCTGACAACTACACCAATCATTTGGTTTCCAATTACACCCGAACCCGGGAACTCCTCACTCAGTGCCCAACCGTGGCCACTGAGGTCGTCTAAGTCATACAGTATATGTGTATTCTTACTATAAATAAATAATAAATAAATAATAAATAAATAAATAACGCACACACTCAACATAGCCCCGCACTAGGGAAACCCTGTGTCGCGGGTGCCATGGACACACACATAGACAACCACAAATTACACCCAAATTCACGAGAGAAATAAATGTAAGCCATACAAACAATTCTCCCGGCCCGGGAATCGAACCTGGGACCTCTGCGTGGCAGTCCGGCATGGTAACCGTTTGGCCACGGAGGTAGTTAATTAAAAATATATATATTATATATTATAAATTATATATATTATAAATATAAAAATATAGATATGAAGAATAATATTTTATTCTAGAATAAGAAATCTTAGTTGAAATGCAACGTCCGGAGATTTCTTGGCATCAACTCAAATTGCAATAATCCAGAATGGATTAAGTCGGTTATTCCTCAACCGATATTCATGGCCCTTAAATCTAGTATAAAAAATACAGTCCTGCAGGTCGTAATGAAGCCCAAATTTTAGAATTTCGACCTGAGGATGATAGAGGACAAAGGCCACTTTATGAGAAAGGTATTCAATTGTAAAATTTTGTGCGCGCAAATGTGGAAAGCTGTGGAAAAAGGAAAATAAGAAAGATTATAAAGACTGCTGCGCTTTTAGAGTCTAGATGTGACAATATTTTGGAATCGAATGAAATCGAATGAAATCGAAGCGTATGAAAGTCAGTCTCTAGAGCATTTATAAGACAGGAACATTCAAAATGTGTCGAGTATTCGATTGAAGCATACATTTTCTGTCAAATGTGCAAAGACGCAGACGAGAATTTGTTTTGTTGGCGCACAGTACAATAAAGAATTGCGTCGACTGAATGACATAAGGTCACTATTAGAAGACCCAAAGAAAACTATAACAAATAATAATAACGCACTCATTGCCCTGCACTAGGGAAATCGCGGGTGCCATGGGCACACATAAAGACAACCAAAAATTATACCCAAACTCACGAGAGAAACAAATGGCCATACAAAATATTTCTCCCTGCCCGGAATCGAACCCGAAACCTATGCGTGGCGGTCCAGCTGAGTAACCGTTCGGCCACGGAGGCAGTTAAATAAATAATAATAAATAGCGCACACACTCAACATAAACAATAAAACTAATTTAATGAAATACAAGAAATTGCAAATTATACAATTGACCCAGTCGAAGTGATGGGTCACTTTACCAATACATGTTTGATATATAGACGCTGCGTGTACAATTCAGTATGCGTTTTTCTAAGACACTGGGGCGGTCCGCAATGAAACAAAGCATTGAGATGGTCTACCTTTGGTAGATCAAGAATCTATACCTATTTTTGCCACGCAAGCAGTAATGCGAGCATAATTGCGTTTCGGTTTTGAAGGGTAAGGTTGCTTGAGAAATGGAATTTGTTATATTTATGTCTCAGGGTGACGGGCGCAGTCACTGTTCCTCAAATCTTTGCGATTAAAGCTCTGAGTGACACTGTTATGAGTAGAGGTCCCGTCATAAAAAACATAACTCTTTCGATTCCTTCGTTCGTATCATCTATCTATTAGAGGCATCGTGTAGGCTTGCAGGGTAGAGGTGGCTAGAGCAGTGATTGTATCAACACTGGACTAGGTTTCGTTGTTTGGATTCCACTTTCCATTTAACATCAGACGGATTGCAGTCACATGACGGTCACGAAGAAAAAAAATAAGTTCCTCATAGATTTAACGTAACACGGCTTAAGAAACCTCTGAGTTATTGTCCCACAAATGCCGAAGGCATGAAGCTACATACGGTGCAAAATAATCATTTACATTTTTCCTTCTTTATTCATCCGTAGCAACAAAGCTTCACCTTTTGCCGTCACAACTTATTTTAATATCATCCAACAAACGCTGTACCTCATGACGGATCCGTGTTACTTTTATTATCAGTAGATTAGGGCGAGCGGCAGAATACTAAAAAATGCGAGTGAAATAACGGACGCAATTTTCAATCGTATGTAACATGTTAAAATACAATGTATCTGAGCGCAGTATATTTACACATTCTTACTTGAACATTCTTACATGATGTATCACGGCCAAAGAAAGTTACATTTTACTGGCAGTAGAGCTCTTTGTGAAAGAGTTCGCCCAAGGAAGTACTGCTACCGTAGTATTTCTGCCACCAAGTAATAATGTGAGCATTACTGCATTCCGGTTTTGAAGGGTAGGGGTGCTTGTGAAAGTACAAGCAAATGTGGCCTGTCAATTTGTTATGACATGTCTCAGAGCGACGGGTGCAGCAGCGGCTTTGGGACGGTGCCACTGCACATATTATAATATATAATATAAAAACTAAATAACTAATCTTCACGATTTGTGAGGACGTGTGGCGTAATCTGGTGTCAAGTAACCGGCCCAGGAATCGCCGATATACGGCACCTTTCATGAAGGTTTAATGGTGAGTTCTTAGAATAATAACGCATAGAATGATAGTTTCATATCAAACGAACTGTCACAAGTGAGGCAAAAAACAAATTCATGTAGGCTAGTTTTAGTAGTAGGTTAATTTTCGGTTTTAGTGAATATTTATATAAAAATACAAGTTGAAACGCGTTACGTCCTTGTGGAATATGATGTTAGTATCTATTTTATGTTTGTCTGACGTATTTTTACACTCATTTACCGCACATTTCGTCATTTTTAGCTAAAATTCTTGATCTGTTCGCGGTGCAAGTTGACCTTGAGCACAGACGGCCCGCCTGCTCGTGTAGACCGTTTGGGCGTGCTTCAATTTGCCTCACTTAGCGTGTGCGGACTAGGTTTCTATGCGTTATTATTCTAAGGGTGAGTTACACAAAAGTAAACTATAGTTTTAAGTAGTAGACTGTTTAACGGTTCACAATTGTGATTACTGTACCGGCTTTGTTCTAACATCGAAAGTCTACTGTTTAAGTTCCAGCTCAAAAGTTGAGTTAGTTTTCTGCAAGGATTGTGTCGGTTAACACACGACTAATTCAGACTACTTAGACGCTCCTTTGTTCAAGTTTAAGAACCAGTGAACAAACCAAGCTTGAATCTTTTGTATTAACAGAGATGCTGTCGATGTGGCAGATATTATGAAGTGGTAATTAAAAAAAAAGATTCCGGGAGAATCCTAGCTATCCTTCGTGAAAAAATTCGTCCAGTTAAATACTGGAACCATACCTATTTCTGCCGCCATGTAAGAGTGCTGGTGAAAGTACAGGCATTGTTAATTTATGTCTCGGGGTGACGGGGTGCTTTTCAGATCTTTGCAATTTAAAGCTCTGAGTGGCACTACAACTATGGACGACCTGCTTTTCCCGTCACTTGGTGTTATAAAAAAACGTTATACGAGAATTACAAAGAGACAGCTAATAAAAAATGTTTAATACCATTTATCTCCGAATTTTGGATTTGCGGCTTGTTTTATTCCGAGGATGCACATTACCAGTTAGCTGCCTTGGACTCATGAGAGCGAAAAGAAAAGAGACTTATCAACAACAATTATCTTTTGGAGTCAAGGCTGCAAAATCTCGACCATCGCAGAAAAGTAGCCTGCTTGTTATTTTTCTATCGGATACATTTCGGGGAATTTGCGTAGAAACTTTTCAATTTAGTTCCACCCTCACCGTTCCTCCTTCGGTCGACTAGAAGGTCCGGAGCACTCCGTTCTTATGTCGTTGATATTCCACCTATTCGCACTAAGCGCTTTGCTTCCTCCTTTCTGATGCATACCGCAAAGGAATGAATGCTTTACGCATCTGTATTTCCCGAAAAGTACAATTTGGGGCCATTTAAGGCTAGAGTGAATAGGTATTTTTGGGCAAACGCGTAACATCGTCGCTTAACATCAGGTGAGATTGTGACCAAGCGTGTGTATATTATATATTTAAAAAAAAGATTCATCATCAACCCATTTATACATCCCACTCCTGGGCACGGGTCTCCTCTCAGGTGAGAGTTTAGGCCATGGTTTACTACGCTGGCCCAATGCGGGTTGGAGACTTCACTCAGTTTCGTGAACTTTCTTCGAAATGCAAATTTCATTGCGATGTTTTCCTTCATCGAAAAGGTCATGGTAAACTTCAAATTAAATTTTGCACATAAGTAAAATTGTGATACTTTTTGTTATTGACCATAATGCAGGAAAAATATTTAATAATTACAAGCTTCGCTCACAAAAGCCCTTCCGGCCATATCCGCGGCGAAGGTCTATTTAAGTAAAGACAATATTATAATACAGCAAAATTTAATTAAACGTGATTTAATTACTTCTAGACAAGTACAAAAACATGCTCACTTACATGTGCGTATAAATGGCATAGAATAACAATGAAGCAATTTACAAAATAAAGTTTATGTCTTCAGTTTTCAAAAGATATTTCTTAATGATTTGTAGTGTTTGTTGTTTTGATAATTACATATAAATGCCTCACTCATTTTGTTCATTAATGCAGATAACATATATTTCCAATTTCTTTTTCCGTAATAGTTATTGAATTTAGGTAGAATGAATTTCTTTTGATGAATTTATTTTTCGTAATATAGTGTGACGCGAGTACGGGGTAACCTTTGTTAAGTTATGATATTCATTTATTAATAGGGCAATGTTTAGTTTGTTGTGTCAAGTAAATATATTACAGTATTTGAATAGTTGAGTCTCATTATCTGTATATGTGTTTTAAATGTTCTCCCATAACTACTTATACAATAACCAATTTTTACTTAGAAGGGCGATGCCGAATTCAACCCACGGCCTTAACTAAAGAGGTGGTAGGTCAAACCATTAGGCTGCCACGGCGTATTCCGAGGACACTGAGTTTATTAACCTGTGATCCTGACCATCCATAACAAGCCACAGATGAGCATGAATATATTGCCCAAACCTTCTTTATTAGTGAGAGGCATTGCTTACATTCACAAATAAACGAAACTTAGAAATTAATGTTATATATCCATGCTTCCACAGGGATTCGAACCGTAGACCTTTCAACTGAGAAGCAACCGTAGTATGAGAACGAGGTTATATAATTGGAAAATATCCCTCACATATAGTAGACAATGATGAATGGTAGACAATGCGACTGTTACGGTCTCCTTTGGATATTTTATACTTCTTTTCTGGTTGTCATGGTAACGGCGATTTGTTGATTACATGTACTGTGTCAAGTACAAAGTCCACTTTTATTTGCGCAAAATACCTTTATAATTTGTGATAGCCGAAATGAACCCGGAATAGCATCGTTAGCATCAGTGACCTCTCCGAGAGTATACCCTTGCAAACAAAAAAAGAAGTTTCAAAATCGGTCTACAATTGACGGAGAAATCTGAAAGCATATATACAGCCGAACGTATAACCTCCTCCTTTTTTAAAAAAACGACAAAGCATACAGATTTGCAATATTACCGCCAAACACTGAATACTGATGAAGCCAAGATTTTCAAGAATATAGCGGCCAGCCAGCACCACCACGTGCTGCATTCTTGATAGACACCAACACGAGGATATTTTGGTCAGTCTGGCGCTAGCTTTGTTTTATAGCCTAGTTCACTCCTCTTGATAAATTTGTTTAACACCAAATTTGGCGGTTTCGTATGATTTTGATTATTTTGAGTATTATGGAGAACACCAGCGCCCGTAGTATGCAGCCTCGATAAAGCTATTATATCCACATTTCGATGTCAAATTCGAGTGATAAACGGCATTTTAAAATTTAAAATTTTATCACAATAGCGAACATGGCGAGTGCCGTGACGTCACATTTTTATGTTATCGCGAGCGCCGGCGACCTATGTCTGCAAAAGATTAACACAATGCCAAACATGACTACCAGGTCACAGCTGATTTTAAAATATTTCCACGATAACTTTATCAACGTAAAACTTCAATGCGACAAACGAGATGAAAAGACATTTTTTGCTTCATAGTTTTCGCGGCGACAAAGATAACTATATACGCAATTTCATATCGTTGACCTTGTTCTTCAAAATGTATAAACAAATATGCAAACTTTCGTTTATCAACTGAATTAAATATTGTCATGGGAAGGTTTATCGCACATATTCTGCCATGCTACTACCACAGGAGGTCAACCATGAAATGCGATACTAGGTGACAACGAAGCTCATATGACAGCTATCGTACCGAATTTTGACATTACTTTTTTTAGTAAAACTGACATTGTGTAGTACGTATGAGCTTCGTTGTCACGTAGTATCGTACTTAGTGTTAGACCTCCTGGCATTTCTGCCTTCTTGAATATGTGAGCGCGTTGAAACTGACTCGTAGTGCTTACGTCCGTGAATAGCATACTTAATGACATTGCAAACAACGCAAAATTTAAATATACCTTGAACCTCTCTTTGTACATTACACACATTAATACATACATAATTACCATCATTATACCTACTGTACAATAATAACTTTGGCTCAGGGAATAGCTAATCTTCCTTTCTTTTGATAAGGTCTCTATACGATATTCTGTTGTCTTGATCACTTGAAAATACAAAAGGACTCCTTTCAATACATAATTAATGTTAATGAATAAAACTTTTGTATATTGTCTCGCATCTGGGTCTTTATGGTACGGTCGTTGTTTCTGTTCTCCATAACACTAGTGTTTTAGTTACTTAGGGATAGGAACAACATATGTGATATTGTCTAATATTTATTTATAAAAAAAAAAAGAAAAAACAGACATAGAATCGTGTTCTTTGTTATCATAACAAACTAGTGTAGTAATTTCACGAAAAACAAATGAATATCTATTCTATCATAGTAGTAAACTACATATATGCTACAATGAACTACCACCGACTATATCCGAATTGCCCGAATTAGAATTCAAAACAAAGATAAAAAAATTTTTAATTGAAAATCCATTCTATAAAGTTGACGTATATTTTGACCTTACGCATTCAAAAAAATTCTCATTATTTTATAACATTTAATGTATCTATTAATGATTTATTACTTATGCGATTTATATCATAACAATATATTATTATTAAATAATATTTAAATTTATGTGTATATTGTGCAAATCTATGAATGTGCGTTAGTTATAGGTAATATTAAATGTTAGTAGTAAATGACTTTGATAAGATATAGTTACGAGCTTTGTGACGTGGCAAATAAAAAATTTGAATTTGAATTTTGAATTCTAATAAAATATCACAATATTCATTAAAAAAAAACCAATAAATCTTATCTAAATAAAATTTTAAAAAGATTTTTATTTATGAAATTTTAGTTTAATCAATGTTAAACTATTACAACTTTTACATTTTGTCACAAAATCTGAAAAAAAAAAAACTTTTCGTTTAATTTCGATTTTTTTCATACATTCTGAGCAAGGCTGTACTATTGATGTCAAATTTGGTTATTCTCTTTTATTTCGAAAGGGGGTACCTCCGCATTTGTCCCATTTAAATTTCAAGAGAATACTCCACCCTCTAAGAGTGGCAAACTAGGGGATGAATCAGGTTTCGCGCACTTTCCGTTAACGGATAACAATAAAACTTAGCAAAGAGACATAATTCCAATAAAAAACCGGTAAGCGAACTTTCAGGTCGGTTTTTTTTAAATAAATTTTACCGCGAAATGTGCCGATGTGTGCTTAACATAGTTTAAAATTGAAATGCTTTCTGAAGAATGTTCTCGCTATGAGAAAATTTCCGGAACGAAGTATGTTGGATATATATCGAGTGCTTAAGTTTTCTCGATTGCTACACATTGGAAATGGAGCTGTTTTATAATATACAGATAGTATTGTAAAAGTGTTCGTCCAGGGAAGTTCTGCCACCTTACCTATATCTGCCGCCATGCAGTAATGTCAGGGTTTCCCTAGTGCAGGGCTATGAGTGTGTGCGCGTTGTTATTATACTTAATTAAATTAAGAATTCCACCCACACACGGTAATTTTCTTATCATCTATTAAGGCGAAGACAATTTTATCACGTGATCTTTTTGTTCAGCGTCTCTGGCACTATTTAATTTAACCATACCCTAACACTACACTATTGGATAAATGGATTTATCCGTGTTAAAAAACAACAAACAACGCACTCCTAGTGGATGAATAGCACAAGTGGAGTTACGTCAAACATGTTTATTGCTCCATTAGATACGGAAAAATATAACCCACATCCTCTACAATTCTCGTAACTCTATTTAAAATATTAGTCGATAGAGGTACAAGAATTGGAGTGGCATCTCAAATCTTTGCAATACAAACCTCTGAGTGCCGCTGCAACTGTTATGGACAGGCGTGTCGCTTACCAACAGGCGCAAGCAATAAATACAGTAATTTTTATGAAAAAAAAAAGGAATCGGCTTATAACTTTCCTTACATTACATGGAATACAAACTAAAACTAAAAAGTTAAGAATCGGTTACCGGAAAGGGCGCAAAATCAGACTCATCCTCTAGTTTGCCACTCTTAGAGGTGGAATATTTATTTCAAATTTAAATGAGACCAATACTGAAGTACCCTCTTTCCTACAAAAAAAGAACCATTCAAATCGGTTCACAAATATCCGGCGTGTATGTAATCTCGTAACGTACTAAAAAAGTACTGTCGAATTGAGTACCTCCCCCTTTTTTCAAGTTAAAAATAAATAGTCTGATTTCCAATAACTATAGTAAAATTACGATTGCGTCCAAAAATCAAAGCCGTTAATGTAGTTTCATCAAAGGTAGCAGGAGTCTTCGTTGTATAAAAAAAATAATTACAGAGAAGCGACTTGATAACCAGTAGAAAACACCTACGGCTATGCTTTGTTGCACCTGAGATAAGCGAATTACATCCTGCTACAGGTAAATGTAAGTAAGATAAGGTAGTGGAACTTGAGCTAGCAAACAAGCATTCTCGCTACTTAGATCATATTGTACAAAGTGTTACTTAGTACCCAAATTCGAGGAAACCGTAATTTACCACAAAGTATCAACAAACAAACTTTGAAAATCATAAAACAACAAGTTCAAACCCATAAATTAACATCAAACAACTTTTAATATTATTTTGTTTGTTCTTTGGCTCCCGATCGCGAAACTTTAATTTGCAATTTTTCAAGTAAATAAACCCTACTGCACACAAACTCTCTATAGAAACTACAAACAAGTATTACATCCGTTGTTAAATCACTCACTGAATAGAGATGCCTTTACTCAAGAAGATTTATTCATTTGTCATTTTAGGGATTCACTATTGACGCTCGGGTATAAAAAAAGAGTTTGTCTAGATTCAATTTATTGCTCCATATAAAGTGAAACGGTCTTAAATAACATATAGAACCTCATTATAAGATATCCTAAAAAAAATCTCAAAAAAAAACCTAAATTTTCGGGCTATTGACTAATAATATTTAACTACTTACTTCATTTGTCAGGTTTTCTTGGTTTCTTGAATGAAATTCTGTTGAACATTAGCCTATGAAAAAGAAAAAGAAATAAGCTTCGTTTTGGTACGAAATCAACATTCCGCGTAATTTATAGAACTATTACAAATGTAACATTGACTCTTCCGTGGTCGAGTGATTGTATACCGGTTTTCATGATGTCGCCATCTTTGAGGTCACCGGTTCGATCTCCGACCGGATCAGTGTAGAAAAAGTAACTTTCTATAATGTCTCCGGTCTGTGTGTTCATGGTACCGCCGTTATTTTCGACTTCCATAACACAAGTGCTTACTTACTTTGGAATCGCAGCAATGCTGTGATTATGTCTAATATTTATATGTTACTTATTTATTAACATTCAATATTGAATAACTGATATTTGATAATAAAAAGAATAACAAGGAATATTGACGTTACTTTTTGCTTAAACTAAGAGTAAGTAAGGGAGTAAGGCGATTTGAAGGTTTTAAAATAAAAAAATCTACTATTTATTTATAATTAAGAAACAGGTACAAAAAGAAGAACTAAAATGTAGGCTGCTAACGGTGTAACAAAAACCATTTCTGGTTAAACCATACACATTCACCATCTCGGTAAATAAATTAAAAGTTAATAACAATAAAAAAAAATACCGACAAAAAATAATATTAATAATTACGCTAACGTGACTCATTTGTAATATTAACTAAATTCTTGCTATTTATATTGCAAGTCAAATAACAAAAAATAAAAATAAAAAACAAAAAATGTTGGTTGATATCAATCCCATAAGCTGTTTCTAGATTCACAATATTCACAGTGCACCAATACGTCACACATTCCAGAGTTAGACATTTTTTGTTTGTTGGCGTAACACACGGAAGTATTTTATTCCGTTCTTAGCACGTTACTAACACTAATAAGCACTTTTCCTATTATTATTATTATTACTAACAAATCATGGAACTCGTCTGAAATAAAAAAAATTGTTTTTTATTTAAATAAATTTTCACATGAGTGAACTAGTTCTCTATAACTGAATCAATCAACTAATCTCCAAACTCTACACATAAGTAAGTTTTACAGTAGCAGCCACAAATTTTCCAATATCGGCGAACTGCGACTGTTTATGGCAATGCATTTGGCCTGGGGCCAGCGGGATGTTGTATTTAATGGTTCGCCAGACGAAGACGGATCACGCTCTTAGATGGTGAGCTGTTGAGTCTTTTTCCGCGAAATGGATTAGCTGGATAAAATTTCAAACGAATGTGTTCGTAAAAGCGACTGTAGCCCAGAGGGAGGTCTTTTGCTTCTCAATTGAACTGTGAACGGTTTAAATTTGTTCACATTTTGTTACTCACTCACTGAGATTGGAGAGGACGCAGAAGAGGTTTGTGAATCATTAAGCGTTCTTCACTAGACAAGCTAAAAAACTTCATATAAATCAAGACTCGAAATTCCAAATTCTGCGGTATCAAACCAATACAGTGAAAAGTTACTTACAGTGTTTTGATTTAAAAGCGCTATAATATGATTTCTCTAGGCCTATTCCACGCCCTGTTATTTCAACTTTATATTAGTGTATTTGAATGAAATATTAAAAACTAACATACACTGTGGGTTAAATTTTTATTGAATTGATATTCAATTATTTTTATGTGAAATTACTCCACTAGTTTGTTATAATTATTAACACAAAGATACGTAGAAAAAATTCCCTCGATCCGGCCGGATTCGAACCGACGTCTTCTAGCATACCGTGGCAGACGCTTTATCAACTAAGCCACGGAACGAACCAGCGGACCTCACGATTTTTTCCATGTTCTTGAATATAGCAAGATACGAAAATCACGAATTTTTCTATGTGCTTGCGTCGTGTCTTTGTATTTGGTTTTTCAACGACTTTTTAGCGCCATCTATGAGAAATCTATGATATTTCGTCAAGATACTCTGTCTAGCATACCGATATTTCGGTATATATATGACAGTCATCTGAGTCAACCGTCTCCATGGGAACTGTAAAGGGCCCGAAGCGTCGGTTTGTTTGAAAAAACAAATATACGCGATTTAAATCCGGAAAAATAGTTTCAACTTATTTCGTTTTTATGCTTTGCCTTAATTTTTAATAACTATTTATTTTTTTAAGTGATTTACATGGTTAGTTAATGTTTACACATTTCTTTTTGTAAATTCTTCATTCAGTAATAATTTACAGTGCACGTAGTGTCGGTCTGTAATAGATTATGCACTTAGTTTTAGGATTTTGCATGGGAGTTCCAGGTTTTTTATTGGAATAACAAATTGTTGACTGACCAAATAAAAATCTCTGTGATGACGTGTACCTGAGAAGTGAGTAAAATGCTTTGTCATGCAAAAACGAATATAAGAAAGAATATATCCACAATATTAACCTAAAGTCCAACTCACGGTATTACGATTTCGTTTAACTAAGGTGAACGATTCTTTTATGGGGTACTTACTGTATACAATTTTTACAATAAGATTCCGGAGCATGTGTTAAGCATTATCATTTCCTAAGTCTAAAACTTACATTAAAAGTATTTTAATTGAAAAATTATATTACAAAATTAAAGAGAATATGTCAGAGAAAGATGTATGCAAAGATAACGTGAGTCAACAACAAATATAGCGTAAATCGTGTATTTAATTCCTGTACTCCAAAACAAGTGTAAAGCAGATTATGAAATGCTGTCGTAATATAGACTTTAATTTCTCGTACCGTAACACTAAATGACACGAGAAGTTAAAGTGGGTTATGTTTAAAATCACGTTTCAAAATTCCTAATCCAGATATTTCCTATAACAAGTTTGTCATCAGATACAATTTATTTGCAAATATTATATCTTTTCTTTTTCTATTGTTTCGCGACATCACTCAGGCGTCATTGCGTTAAAAAAGTGCCGCGTTGCTAATTCGTCTATTAGGTGTTATAGCCCGGAAATAAGGGTCACTCCCGGCTATTGGACCAATATGTCCTTCCACAAAGCAACGGCCTTTTGTGGCCGCGACATATTTTCCCTTTCAAGCAAAGGACCGGTGTCGATGTGCCGCTAGAATGGCCCTTACGGATGATTTAGGACTGCCCGAGGATTAAGCCGACAAGTGAAGTGACAGTTTTATGGGTAAAAAATGTAAATTTTTTGCGAATGACCACATTTTTGGCAGGTAACTGCTAGGTCGAGACTTTACTACAATTCTGACGATTATATTTGAATGAAATATTAACCATAAGTGGGATAGAGTTGAATTTAAATCAGATGTGTAAAAAAATTTATTTTACAGGCATTGACTTACAATTATATGGACGTCGGGTCCGCGCTAAAAAGTGTCCGCACTTGTAAGGCGCTAAAATCGTATACAGAGCGCCAAACTCCGCTTTAGTCTTCATTTGTTCTACTGACAGCGCGATACTGCGATGACATTACAATTTAAATTTCGAATAGGTTGACTTGGGACATTTTTTTCGTGGTTTTTGTATTAGACCCGTCGTCCATTTATTTGTAAGTCAATGTTTACAGGTCAACAAATTATATTTAAGAGTCGATGATACAACCTCAAATCGCTTTAGTTGATTCCGCATAACAATGAAAGCGTTAAATCAATCAATTTGGAAAAGATATACAGCACTGTTAATGCAATAGTGTAATAACTCAAAAAAATTATTTTTTCAGAATCGACGGAAAACGAATTACTTCCCGTGAAAGACCATTAAAACTTACGTATAGGTTAAAGTTTATCCCAGGCATGGTAACAATTTCCTACTTGCCAAATATATTTACAGATAAAAGGGGAGGAATAATTTAATATTTTTTAGTAAGAACTGTTTTGACCAGAGCTAGCTCACATAAAGTTTGTCTCATTTTGAGTTAAGTTTTGTAATTGTTTCTTACAATACTCTAACGACGGTTATATTGACGTGAAGAGAAGAAAATTTTGCGTTCAGCAATGATATAATCTTGAATTTTACATATTTTGAGTTAGAACAATATTGTAATAGAAGTGCGATACAGTAAAATTGGGGATATACACCAGTCCTAAAAATTTTCACGATAGAAAAAAAACACAAACTTACCTCAAAATTTCATAAGAAAATCGTTGTATTCAGTAGGTACTTTATATATACCAATGAACCGAACTAAATAGAACATATCGCAATCACCTATTGCAATCACCTCCATACTCTGTAAGACTATGGAGCGTGTATTGAACAGCCGTCTCCTTGGATACCTCGAAGATAACGATCTTCTCAGTGATCGACAGTATGGTTTTAGCCCTGGTCGACCTACTGGGGATCTTCTTGCGACACATTTATGGGGCGAGGCTGTCGAAAAACGCGGTGAATCGCTTGCCGTGTCACTCGACATATCAAAGGCCTTTAATAGGGTTTGGCATGATAGCCTGTTAAACAGGCTTCCAGCTTACGGAATTCCTGTTGGCTTTTGCACATGGATAGGCGATTTTCTGAAAGATATGTCCATGTAGATGGTTACTCGTCTGCTCCTCATGGTATAAATACCGGTGTACCTCAAGGATCTGTCCTCTCCGCCACTCAATCCTTGCTGCATATCAACGATCTGCTGCTAATGCCCGGTATCTTTGGGTACGCAGATGACAGCACACTGATAGAGAGTTATGTGCCAGACGCCGGAGACAACAGCGAAGTGATCCGGTATAAACAAGAGCCGATGGTCACCTGGTTGAACCTGAGCCTGAAAACGGCTTCCGACTGGGGAGATGCGAACAGGGTCCGGTTTAATGCGGCTAAAACACAGGCGTGTCTTTTCACATCGAAACGGAGTCCCCTACACCTTACTCCGACTTTCCGAGATGTATCCGTGCCGATAAGAGACCACCTTGAGCTACTTGGTCTTGACTTGTCATCCAAATCTCAACTTTGCGCGATACATCGAGTGCTTGGCAAAAACTGCTGCGAGAAAACTAGTCATACCTTACAAGGTCAGGCGGTACTCCACACCTGAACAGCTTTTAAAGCACAAGTTCGATCATGTATGGAGTACTGCTGCCACCTTTGGGATGGCTCTGCTTATTACCAGTTAGCTGCCTTGGACTCGGTGGAGCAAAAAGCAAAGAGACTTATTAACAACAATTCTCTTGTGGAGTCGAAGCTACAAAATCTCGACAATCGCAGAAAAGTAGCCTGCTTGTCGGTTTTCTATCGGATACATTTCGGGGAGTGTGCGCAGGAAATTTTCAATTTAGTTTCACCCTCACCTTTCCTCCTTCGGTCGACTAGAAGGTCTGGAGCACTCCATTCTTATGTCGTTGATATTCCACATATTCGCACTAAGCACTTTGCTTCCTCTATTCTGATGCGTACGGCAAAGGAATGGAATGCTCTACTAATATATATTATATATATAGTATATATGAGTAAATATATATGTATTTCCCGAATAGTACAATTTGGGGCTATTCAAAACTAGATTGAATAAGCATTTTTAGGCAAACGCGTCCCATTGTCGGTCACATCGTCGCTTAACATCAAGTGAAATTGTGCCATTGAATAGCCAATTAATTAAAAAATTAGTTTCCAGTCCGTTTCGCCGTAATATAAATTGAGCCTTAGGCTTCGCAAAGGTAAATGATTTATTAATGCATACTCACACAGTTATAATTAACGAAGTAACTATGTATATATCGAGTTCTTAGGTTTTCGCGATTGTTACACATAGAATTTTTTTTTAAATTTTTTTTTATTTATTTATTTGCAAACAATGTAGGTATAAAAATTACATAGGTAATAAGTACATACATACCCCTTTGGGGTGCAGCAATTAATTATTATTAAACGTAATATTAAAATTGTAAAAATAAAAATAATAGCAAAAAATAATAATAGTAACATTTAGGAACTAGTACATATAGGATCTTAAAATTATCATTAAGAAACTTTAGATCATAGTATTACATAGACTTAAAATTACTTATCTGAAACTGGACTCTTTTAGCTTATAGGAGAGTTCATGAAGTCTCCCACATTGTAATAAACATTTACTTAATAAGAGAGACCTCAACTTGGTTTTAAACACGTTGTCACTATCTACTTTCTTGAGGATGTCTGGTATTTTGTTATAAATTAGTATACATCTATATAGCGGGCTATCTCAGGGCTATCAGGTCCCATGGTCACGGTTAACTGTAAAGGGCCCGAAACGTCGGTTTGTTTGAAAAAACAAATATACGCGATTTAAATCCGGAAAAATAGTTTCATAACTATGTATATATTATTACGACGTTCATTTTACTGTACATTCGCTCTTAATAAAGTATCTAACACGAACAGTAGCAGTAGAGCTTCTTGTGAAAGAGGTCCAGGGTAGAACTGCCACCTTACCTATTTCTATCGCCAAGCAGTAATGTCACCATTACTATGTTCCGGTTTTGGAGGGTAAGGGTGATGGTAAAATTACAGGCATATGGGACTTGTCAACTTATGTCTCAGGGTGACAGGCGCAGTGGCAGTGCCCCTCAGACCTTTGCAATTTAAAGTTCTGAGTGACACTGTACCTGTGAGGGACAGGTTAGTCGGTTACTGCCTGCCACACGATTTATCTTCCCGTCACTTAGTATTATAAAAAAAAATTAAAAGTTCACTACCTAATTTGGTCCTACCGGAAATCGAACCTGGGATCTCCTCATCCTCGCTTATTCCCGGAGTTACTAATTTATTAAACAAATTAAATATTATACGTTGCTCTGATCCCAAAGTAAGTAATTAAATCACTTGTGTTATGGAATTTGAACAACGACGTTACCACAAACACCCAGACCAGAGACAATATAGAAAAGTTAGTTTTCTACATTGATCCGGCCGGGGATCGAACCTGGGACCTAAGCGATGACTACACCACGAAAAGCGATATTCAAGCTACTTGTGTTTTTTTTTAAATTACATTAAATGTGAAAAAAAAATATTTTGTAATAACAAGTTACATCCAAAACAAGATTGTTTTTGTAACTAAATTGAGTCACGGCTCGGATGAGCATACCAAAATAACAAATTGCTAAATTCCTCTATAAAATTAATATGGCGTACCAAAAGAAATATACTAAAAAGGGGACTATTCATAAAGCACTTATTCCCTAGAATTCTTTTCGATTCATTACATTCAATCTTCATCACCGTAATTACTTAACGTCGTACACGAAAGAATAAGAATTGCCCTTTTTATTGTCGAGAGGTTTACCTTTTCACAGGTCCCGCAGACTGAAAGGAAAAAACCCGCTGGATATGCAGCTAAAAGAATAATTGAGGAAAAATGTAAACATAATATTTCGTACCTTTGGTATTATCATAAAGGTTCGTGTGATCAAACGTCAAGTTCTTTTATCACATGAAAGTCAAAAATAATACGGACTACATTAAACAAATGTTGTAACTCAAAATATGTGATGTTCATGTTTATCCTTATATGCTTGGGGCATAGATAAGTTATCTATGGCTTCGGGTTTCTCTGATGGACCTAATCCCTAATGAGGTCATACGTCAGAGAGCTAAAGAAACCGAACATCGTGACATTAAATAAAAACTTGAAAATTACAATGATTAAAGTGAGATCTCTAGTCAGCGATGGTAGCTGTAAAGCTACCTCTCGGAGTGAAGAAATAAATTTCTCACAGATGGCGCTACGGCATAAAAAGCCATTAAAAACCATAAAGAAAGACCGAGGCAACAAGCACATACAAAAATTTGTAAGGTCCGCTGGTTTAGATGGCATAGCGTTAGGCACGGCTTGCTAGAAGACATCGGTTCGAATCCGGCCGGATCGAACTTTGTTATTAATAATTATAAAGAGACTGACAAAGCTCGCAAAATCAGTAAGTTTAAGTGTGGCAGTTGGCCGAACATGTCTGCACGAGGTCTGATGGCCGATGGAGCACAGTGACCACGTCAAAGAAAACGTACGAGTAGTGTGAGACGCCCTGCGGCAAATGGACTGACGACCTACTTACTACTTGTAATGGACCTGTTATCCAATCTGAACTTCGGCAGATACTACGAATCCATGGCCAAAAATGCAGTCAGGAAGCTTGGCTTCAGCTGTACCAAGTAGACTCGTGTCCAGTCGTGAATTGAGTACTGCTGCCACTTATGGATGGTTCTGCTAAATACCAACAGACCACCTTGGATTTAATCGACAAGCGTGCCAAGAGGCTTATAGGTGACTCGAAATTAGTATAGGCAAATCTGCAGAGCCTAAGTTGCCTAAGTCGGTATTCTACAGGATTTATCACAGGATATAATTTGATTCTGCCTTCCCCTTTCCATGAAAGGTGGCTGACAGCTGTTAGATGCGGGCGACACAAGACCGGGAGAGTTGGCGTACTCACGAGAAAGCTTCAGTAGTGGATGCGAGTAAGCTTACACCATTTCTAAACGTAAAATTAGATTCTCTACACGTCAATAAAACCGTCGTTACAATATTGTAACAAACAACTAAAAGATGGCGCCGAACTCACTGTTGATGGTTTACTAACTTTTGTAAAACCCTCCAACATTACGTCACTTTTAATTACGATCGCAACTCGACAAGCTAGGATGTGTGACGTCTCTGTAATAAACTTGAGCCTGTGCATAAATTGTAATATATTCTTTCACGGGATTTGAGTAATCCGTTTTTCATCGATTCTGATTATAATAACAGTGGGATTTCTGAAATTTTGTTAGTTTCATAATTATGTCGATTAAAATTTCTGAATAGCATTTACAAACTGTTGTGATTCGACGTGTTGTTTGACCCGTCGCTTGATACCATAACCGCTCACGCGATACATGCAGCCGTAGACGCATACCACACCTAGAGGTGCCGGTGATGATTTTATACCGATTTATCGGATATCGTAGTTATAACAGGTAAAAGAACTAGCGGATAAAAGAAAATATTCAAGTTTTCGGGTATAGGTAAAGTCAATTTATGAAGAAGAGTGGTATCGAAATGCAAAAGCGCTCATCCATTCCGACATTGTTGTTTCACTGTTTCTCTATTTATTACGATTGGTAGAACTTTAGAGCATCGATAAATGGGTTGCAGGAGCAATTCCACACAACGATGCGCAAAAGGTGCGCATCACTGGTACGCAGAGTGCGGGTCAGCCCCAATATCATCCTGACTACGACAGCTGGCAGATTAGATTGCCCCTATATTCGATATTGTTGTGATAAACATGCATGTTATGGTGCCGGTTATGGAGGCAATCGATTTAGATATCAATAAACTACAATTGTGTTGTTCTTTGTACTTGTAGTTTTAATTGAAATTTTGGCTTTTATTACATTTTATTTCAATTTTGTTTCATTTTATTTTATTTTTATAACTTTTTATTGATTTCTTCATTCGGCTTATATTATTTGGACCTTAACTGCATATATTTCAATTTCAAAGTTATTTATTTTGACATGGATCAGTGTCGACCGAAAAACAATGTCTAATTTTTATTTATTTATTTTCGGTTTTGAAAAGTAAGGGTGTCAGTGAAATTACAACCACCTGAAACTTGTGTGTTCCACCTTGTGAATCTTCTCGGTTTTCCTTCCTTTAACACTGAAATTAAGGTTGACATCTAAACGGGAACGTAGCCGTCAACTATGCTAAATCTTTCATTGTCACTGTTAGATTCACCCTATAAAATTTTACTCGTTCCTTTTATTTTTTGCAACCCCACACGCACACTTACAAAACACCAAAAAAAGCAAAACGATGACATAATTCGGTTATATCTCACGAAATATCTGACTCGATCCGCGTCGGCACTCCGACAAGGGACACATCCGGCGCCCATTTTACATTTAAAGCTCTTTTTGTGAAGGCCGTGCAATAGAGAGATCACTCCACTGAATTTGGTATGAGAAAATGGATTGCTTTTCTATTTTTTAATGGAAAAGATACACATTATTTTCGTATATGTAAATAAACGCTTGGGTAAACCTTACCTGATGTTTGCCTATATACTAACCTTGAATAACCCCAGACTTACGTTACGTCAAATGTGTTTTTATCACATACTAATAATAATAGTTAGTCTGTACATACACCAATACCCTCACAACCTGAACCCTTTCACAAGGAGTTCTACTGCTACGATAAAGCGAAATCTATAGTATTAATCCAACTCTTTATCTAAAAGACGTTTCTGAAGATCATACTTCTACGTTGCTCTGCAGGGTATAACTTCACAATTCATTATTAATTTGTTTGTTACTTGCCAAGTTTAACTATTTGCAAATAAAATTATATTGTGTTATCTCTTCTGCATATTCCAAATTACGCACATTTACGAATCTTCTCTATTAATATGAAATGGGCGACAACCCATCGACGTTATTTAGTTTAATAGACTTCCCATTTGCTATACATGCAATCGTTTAGCACTGTTACGGACGCGTCTGCATAACTATGAATTCATATGGTGCCAGTTCTAAGGTTTATCAGCCTACTACTTGAAATAGACCTGTCGTCCAGTTTAAACTTCGGCAGATACATTGAATCCATGGCGAAAAATGCAGCAAGGAAGCTTGGCATCCTTTCCAGGGTGAAGCGTTACTTTACATCGGGACAGTTGCTTCACCTGTACCAAGCACAAGTCCGGTCGTGCATGGAGTACTGCTGCCACCTTTGGGATGGCTCTGCTACATATCAACTGGCCACTTTGGATTCAATTGACAATCGTGCTAAGAGGCTTATTGGTGACTAGGAATTAGTGGAGGCGAAGCTGCTAAGCCTTGAACACCGCCGTAAAGTTGCCTGCTTGTCGGTATGTAATTACACGATTTAATTCCCTTTTCCATCACCGGGGGACTAGGCGTAGGCTTGGGTTCCACCCCCATGTTGTGGATATTCCAACGATTCTCACGAAGCGTTATGCTTCCACATTAATATGGCGAACTGCTATGAAATTGAATTCCCTGCCTGCAGACTTGTTCCCTGAACGTCATAACTTGGGCCTTTTCAAGGCGAGAGTGAATAGGCATTATTTAGTTGTGTATGCTCCATCGTCGATCTCGTCGTCACTTTCTATCATATGAGATGAAGGTCAAAGGTCTATAAAAATCCGTAATATTACGAATCATAAAAGGCGGCCTTTATACCATCCGTATATTGAATCGTCAATAATAATACAACTCAATTTGAAAAGTAATTTTTGGTAAACAGACAAAATAGATTAAAAATAACCTACGTAACAGTTACGTAATGGGTATATGCCATTTGCCTGACGAAATTCTATTTGATATGATAAAAGATGTATTACTTTTGTATCAGTTTTACTTCTTTTTGTATTCGCGTTATTTGATAACATATCTTTGACTGGCTGTCTCTTAAATGTAAGGACCAATTTTTGTTGTTATAATACTAGCTGGTGCCCGTGACTGTCTCTGCGCAGAATAAGTACTTTGTACTCAAAGTGAAAGTTAAATAATTTTTATTTCATAGGTAAACAAATTACACTTGACATCGTCATACTTCTTTAACTCTACTGTTCATTCGTAAGGCAGATTTCCCTGAAACAAATGAGCAAGAAACTCAAGGGTTTGCTCTATGTAGACATGCATTTGAATAAATTTATCATTTACAATATCTATTTCGAATATCTTAGATCGAGAATACCCGCAAGAACTAACACGGATTTTTGTCGTATGTAAAAGCTTTATAATAACATTTTTTTTAATAATATCAAGTGACGGGATGAACAAGTCGTGCGCCTGATGGTAAGCTACACGCCTGTCCATAACAGTAGCAATGCCACACAGAGCTTTAAATCGCAAAGATCCGAGGGGTACTGCCTCTACGCCGGTTACCATGAGATATAAGTTGACAAATTTTATATGCCTGTAGTTTCACCAGCACCCTTATCCTTCAAAACCGGAACGCAGTAATGCTTACATTACGTCTAGGCGGCAGAAATAGGCAAAGTGAATATTTCCCTGAACGAGCTCTTTCACAAGGAGCTCTACTGCTACTAAATCATAGTCGTCCCTTCAATTTAGTTTTGGCAAAGCTCACTAATATTAATTTAGTTTGACTGGCGTTGGTCGTCAAACCTGAGCCTGAATTTCAATTGTTCTGTCGGCAAAACCCTTTAATGCCAGCCAAACTCGCTAACATTTAGAAGCGAATGGATACGGCAGTATTGTTGGCCGGTACTTGAACCTAAGTCTTTGCTCCTGGCCGAATTTACCATTGCCGGGGATTACCGACTCTCTTGTATAGAAATTCACAATTTATGTTTTACACTCTGAAAGAGGCAAAAATCTAAAATAATTCAACAGATGAGTAAATTATAGTAAACTGCATAACATGTTGTATTTAGTACCTGATATAACAATGGTGGTAGATAAAACTGCTATAGCTCAGTAAAATGGCGGAGTATTTTACAGCGCAGCGGATATTCTGCTGCAACCGGCATATAAAAAAAATAACTAACACATATCCGCTCACGCGATACATGCAGCCGTAGACGCATACCACACCTAGAGGTGCCGGT
>NW_020654051.1:2068704-2111713 GCF_003589595.1 Hyposmocoma kahamanoa | reverse complement strand
ACCGGCACCTCTAGGTGTGGTATGCGTCTACGGCTGCATGTATCGCGCGAGCGGATAAAGTACTTATTGAATACAGCAGTTTTTATACTACTACTGCGGTTTCACATTATTAACAATTATTCATTCATTATTCAACACAGCAAAAGAAAAAGATAAAACAAAGTCTATAAATAAAATACATCATAATTATGAGTTAAATTACTTGCTGACACAAAGCAACCTCATTACGAAAGTAACGGTCTAAAATATTATTACTGCTTACGTTATTTTAATGTTCCAACATTTTAAAAACGGAATCTAAGAAACTATAATGTGTAAACTCCTGTCCTTGTTCATTTCATTCTAGACACAACACATATGGGATAGAGGGTTGTTGTACGTAACGTTATTAGTAGGTACAACATGGTACAGGGAACAGATTTTGTGTGCATTGACCCGGTCGGGGACTGAACCCGGGACCCCAGAGATGGCGATCCACTCGACCACGGAGGTTATTAGAGTTATAGTTTTGCTATAAAATGGTTTGTTAAAACGAGACTCATTCCTTTTATTTGTAAGTCGATGTTATAGTCGATGTGTACGTTCTTGTAGCTTACACACATTTCCTGAAGCTACTTTACTGAGAAGAATAGAACAGAAAATATTTATTCGAAAAGAGCAAAAATATTTAACCATTACGATACATAACAAAACAAAAGATATGTAAAAGGTACTCACAGATACTAATTACTCCACAAAGTGTAAGAATATTGAGTACCTATATACGCCAATGCTACCCTGAGAGTCGAGCAGTTGGGGTCCAATGTGAATTTGAATTAATTTGTGGTGAGTGTACCAACTCAACATCTTTCTGTCGATCTTCGTGAACGAGAGAATTTTTGGCCAGGTGTCCCGTACCGACGTTTCCGATCCCGGCTACCGGACACCCACGTTGCGTCACACGTCACTGGCAATACGTGTAAATAATAATTAGTCATTTGTGTTTTATTATATTATTAAATAAATAAAATATAAATAATAAATTTTTCATTTAAAAAAAACCGAATTCAAAAGTTAGATTCTGACTTCTTGGTGACAACGGGACGGTTACGGACTCTTTTGTACATTTTATTTTTATTTTCTTGTTGTCATGGTGACGGTTATTTGTTGATTACATGTATTGTGTCAAGTGAAAAGTCGACTTTTATATGCTGAAAATATTTTTTATTTGTGATAGCTGAAACAAACCTGGAACAGTGGTGCGATTCACGTAAGTTCAAGCTATCAAAATATCGTTTAAGTCACGTAGTCGTTCAATCGAAGTCCTACCCAAAATGGGTACCTATTCACGTATCACTTGAACGAACGTTGATATGAGTAGAATCGAAACGTAACGGCTAATGAGCGACATCTTGGATTGTGAAATTTGACATTTAGCCGTCGAAAGTCTATTGAAAGAACTGTCAAAATTTTAGCAGACTGTATGTAGTACTAGACTGTAAGTATGACTTGTCGTTTAGAGTCGCTTTAAGTTCTATTCATATACCAGAATACGCCTTAACGACATTTGGATCGAACGACTTTAAAACTGGACTCGTTGACGTTGAAAAAGCAGTTCAACAACTAAATCGCTGCGACATCGTAACGGTTTGATTACGTGAATCACCCCCCAGCATCGTTGGCATCAGGGACCACCTCGAGGGTATATCCTTTCAAACAAGGGAAGAATTTTCGAAATCAGTGCACAATTGATGGAGAAATCGCTGAATGCTCGGACATGCCTCTAAAATTTGAAGATTTCCTTCGATTTTCATTTGATGGGGATCATTTTCAGATTCTGACTTGGTAACAATGGGACTACCAAGAGAGTGCACGCTTTCAAAAAAAAAAGACTTTTCAAAATCGGTCCACAATTGACGGAGATATTTAAAACATACATACAGGCGAACGTATAACCTCCTTCGTTTTTTTATACACATGAATAAGACTTAAATAACTATAACAACAAATAATAAAGTGCTAAGCCATAGAGTATGCATGTTGTGCTGTTGTTACACGAAATCTGTCATCAACTAAGCTTAATGTCGTCTCACCGCATGTGCTACGACGCTTTTCAGTAGATCCGGTAACAGAGAACATTTGACACGGATCATATTAGACGACACATATGTATCTAATTTGATGTAGTTCTGATAATATGTAATAGTGTAATTGAAAATAATGGAGGTAATATTCTAAAATTTACATTCAGACACGTATTATAAAAAAGAAGAAGAATAACAAGCTTACCAACTTAGTTTGCCAGTGCACAAATAAAATGATAATGTAAACATATCAATAATACAATTATTGATAATTTATCAGATGATAATACCAAATATTGTTGGTATGTTTATTAACTAAGTGTATAAGTATAAGTGTATAAATAACAAACTTAAGCTATTACAATTTTGTAGACTGTGCAAGTCTCGATTTGAATAAGGGGAATGACATACAGGTGTAATTACATTTTAAGCCTATAAAAGTATGAATGACCCTTAGAATAATAACGCATAGAAACCTAGTCCGTACACGCTAAGTGAGGCAAATTGAAGCACGCCAAAAGGGTCTACACGAGCGGGCGGGCCTTCAGTGCTCGAGGTCAACTTGCACCGCGAACAGATTAAGAATTTTAGCTAAAAATGACGAAATGTGCGGTAAATGAGTGTAAAAATACGTGAGACAAACATAAAATAGATACTAACATCACATTCCACAAGGAAGTAACACGTTTCAACTTGTATTTTTATATAAATATTCACTAAAACCGAAAATTAACCTACTACTAAAACTAGCCTACATGAACTTGATTTTTGTCTCACTTGTGACAGTTCGTTTGATATGAAACTATCATTCTATTATTTATATTATTATTCTAAGTAATGACCCAAAACAATGGTAGCTAGAGATAAACTTGTATCTCATAATTTACAATTTGGACTTGATATGGATCTACGTTGTCCGAAAATAAATAAATTATTACTTTGTTTTAAACTTTCACAATTTCGGGATTTAATCACGTATAAAACGTATTTTAATTACCTCGACATTTCGGGTATATTGCAACGTCCATGGTCTAGAAGGGCTAGAAAAACTCGCACGGCTAGAAGATGCTGACACCCGCCTCTTTACTCCCTTTGAGACCATGGACGTTACAATACGTCCGAAACGTCTAGGTAATTAAAATATGTTTTATACGTGATTAAATTCCTAATTAAAAATCAAATAAAATAAATTAGTATTGTTATTCTCTATTTTAGACTCTCACCTCTCCCAAGGCCTATTTTATTATTATGATTATTATTATAATTTATTTTTCGATCATAATAAAACGTTAAAAATTAGCAACCACATATTTTTCTAAAGTTTATTTCTAGTTATATAATAACTTTGTTTCTGGCTAAAGCAATCCACATGCTCGTACACACTCATATACTGTAACGTGACTATAAAATTTTAAACCTCGCGTACAGCGTCGCGCTGATCTACGAATCTCGTTATCTAAAGTTAGAATTAACCGAAAACTATCGCGTCGCTCAAACCATTATTAATTCAAACGACAATATTCTGTATTATCAAATTGTTATCAATATCGTAATATCAATGATAATATCAGTGCCTCCAGTGAAAAAGGGAATAACTTAAAATCGACACTTTTCAGGAGAGGCAAAAAACCATTCTTTTATTGATTATTGGTTGATCACGTTTATTATTAGTACTTTTTATGATTTCTAGCATTAGGTATATATCTAAGCTTTCGTTTAATATTCGTATTAGTTAAGCATGCAGTCATATTTTCTATACATTTTTTAAGCTTTTTGTCGAGTTGCGTCCTTGTTTATGAATGCTTAACGGGAATAACTCGACTTATGTTAACAAACTTTAAGACATAATTCGACTTATTCCCACTACTGCGACTGTTCTATGGTTGTAATAATACTTACGATACTAACCCTATTGATAAGAGACATCAAATCATTAAAGGAATGAAACGACAAGTTTTCTGTTGCGAAATGTTAACCAATAGCAACACGATATAGTCGCGGATATGGCCAATCGTGTCCAGTGGAACAAACGGAATGCTCAGTTATACTTTTATGTATACTGTGGAATAAGTCGCTTTTAGTCCTATTTTTTCCCTAGTCGTTATGGAACAATAAGAACAGTGTCTTTATGAAAAAATATATCTGTACTTAGTCGTTAAACTTGCAAGTATTTTTAACCGACTTCAAAAAAGTTGGAGGTTCTCAATTCGACTGTATGTTCTTTTTTGTATGTATGTCACGCGATAACTCCGGTATTTGTAAACCGATTTTCATGATTCTTTTTTTGTTGGAAAGGGGGTACTTCCATAGTGGTCCCATTTCATTTTGAAGAAAATCATCCACCTCAAAGGGTGGCTGTTCACGCATAAAGATTCATTTTTATAAATAGCGCCTAACTTTAATGTAGGAGCAATTACTTTTAGCAATTATTTAGTTGATTTTGCTATTTCATCAATTCAAGGCGTTTTCCCTCGATATACTTTTTGAGAACCTATTTTTATTATCTCCAGTATCAAGTCCTGTATAGTGGCAAACTAGGGGATATTTCAATGAAACTTAGCAAATAGACGTAATTCCACGTACTTTTGATGTCGGTTTTTTTAGTACTCTGTACTGAGATTATTTGAGTTGAGAACACTTGTACCTGTAGACTCGTAAAAAATGCCCGATAAATAAAATTATGCCTTTAAAAACAGTGAGTTATGCCCTTAGTGCAATAAGAAAAACGACGTTAGGCGACTTCTTGAGAGATGTCCTATTGATATGTATGTTATCGATCACGCTGAAGCCAATGGTGCAATAAAAACAAAAGAGCATAACTCGTCTTATTCCGTTTCTCACTGGAGGCACTGATATATTGTCGAGTTGTGACATGTTATCAAAGGATAATACTTCACATTTTCGGCGTAGGTTGTAAATAGTAAAAATAAAAGTGTGTACAAGTGACTAACCAATCGCCAGAGTAAACATTTGTTCCACAGAGTGTCCGTTTCACAAACAGGCATGCTCTGTGTTTATGTATGGTGAAAGCGAATCCTATCCTATCTCGCGAAGTGATTAATTCTGTCTTTGACGTGCTTTAAACAGAGCGGCATCAAGAGAGGGCCCTGTTTTTATGTGTGTGCATTAAATAGAGTACGTTGTGCCAAGGCATTATTTGTGTCTTCTTCTTCATCTGTATTTTACATATAAGTAGTATGTACATATCGGAGGCTATTGTCACTCCAAACGCAGTGTAACGAACTTTGGTTTGTTGTTTACGTGATGTGCTTTGCAAAGAGATAAGTCTTAGCTAGTAATTATGGGTTGTTTTCTTAGAGAAACGATTTACTAAGCTGTCTACGAATTGCATTAACTAGATCGATCATGGTCTCCTAGTTTACAAATGTTACGTCAGTTTGATGACTTAAACTGGGTGAGGTCGCAGAGGAGACAGCGCTGGAGTAGTTGGAATCTGTTCAGTTTAATGAGTTGTCTGTCGTGATGGCCATTGGCACGATTGGCATATGAAAATAAGGAGTGTGAAGTTGATGGTCAATGCTTTGTCAACGAACGCGCATTGTCAAAATGGGCTTTTGTGTGTGAGATACTTGGAAGGTAAATAAAGACGGTCCCTGTGAATAGGCCGCGTGTTATACAAAATCTGTTCAAAACTTTCGAACTAATTACTATGAAAAGTGGATAAATTAGTTAAATACTATGAATTGACGTTATTATTCAGCGCCGGCTTAATTAATTGATAATGTAATGTGAAAAGGTCAATTATCAAGTAAATTCTGACACAATCAGTGATGAGGGAGTTTACATCTCCCTTTACAGCTATACTCCGACATACATATATATTTTTTGTTTTCATTTTTTTATCTTTATTATTTTCTTCATATACTTCTTACTAACTTAGGAAATGAAACTGTTTTTCTGGATTTAAATCGCGTACATTTGTTTTTTCAAACAAACCGACTTCCGGTGTCACGGTCAACCGTGACACCGGAAACCGGACAAAAAACAAATATACGCGATTTAAGTCCGGAAAAACAGTTTCATTTCCTATGTGTAACAATCGCGAAAACTTAAGAACTCGATTCTTACTAACTTTCTTACTAAAATAAATGTTTTTTAATTTTTTTTAATTTTTTTCTTGCTAAATATTTTAGATAAGTAGCATGTACAACCAGAGATCTAATACTTTCATATAATGTACTGTTTGCCTTTATTGTACGTGTCATATGATAATTATATAATGGTAAATTTTTCGAAACCCAGTTGTCAATTGTAAATTCGGGTTTTTCGTTTTATCCTTTTACATTTTTTAATATAATGCATTACGTAAATTCAAATGTTCATTGTCAAATTCTCTCTTAGGTATAGTACTTTCCAACAATATATCTATACTCATACTCTTAACAAACTTACATTGATTACTAGCGAAACAGGCCTAGGAAATTTTAGACAATTCTCTGTATGCTACTTAGTGAGTTGTGTTGCTTGGTTTTTGTAAATCAATTTAAACACAAAGGAAGTCGTAAGCCTGGTGGTAAGCGACACGTCTGTCTGTAACAGTTGCAGTGCCGCTTAGACCTTTATATCGCCGAGGGGCACTGCCACTTCGCCGGTCACCCTTAGACATAATGCTGTTAATAGATTGATTGCATGTTTCCAGTTAATGCGTGACGTCCTTATCAACTTCATCCAGTCGAGGTCTCAGATAACGACTTTACGCATTAACTGCATGAAGTCGAAACCGACTTCATGACATCGAGATCGATTGCAAGCAGTTGTGACGGTGTGACCTCCTTACACCGTCATCTCAAATTTTTGTATCGCCTCTCTCCTCTTGTATCTTATAATTTTTTTATTTTACTTGTATTTAAATTTTAAATTTGAGTTGTTCCATCTTCCTTCACTTTCTCATTTTGTTTTCGTACCACGGTCACTCCCAGCTCGACCGCCACAACAGATAGTCAGAGCTGTTATTAAGCTAATCATGTGTAATAATTTATAAGTCTACACCCTTCATGTATCTATTTCTGTAATTCAGTTTCCATTTAGGGGTAAGTGCCTTAATAATAAAGTGTAGGGAGTGTTTTATACTGTTATACCTGTTTTTATACATTAACCTTTATATCGTTACAGCCTTTCTTTAAACTTTACTTCTTTAATAAATTTTGTGGACCGGAAGTTTCCCATTTCATTGCCGTGAAACTATTCACGGCTAGTTAGGGTTACAACCCTTTCACAGTTAATGCGTGAAGTCGTTATCAACTTCCTGGAGTCGAGATTTCGACTGCATGAGATTACGATTACACGCATTAACTGCATATATGCAGTCAATCTGTTAGCAGGCTTAGTTGACAAGTTCCATATGCTACAGGGATTTCTACAGGCTTTCACCAGCACGCTTACCTTTCAAAATCGGAACGCAGTATTGTTCACATTACTGCTTAGCGAAAGAAATAGGTAAGGTGGCAGTACTTCCCTGGACGAACTCTTTAACAAGGAACTTACTGTTTTGTTACTAATGCTTAGAGGGATCCAATGCAACCTGCTTTCGACTCTGTACACGATGACAGGGCGTCGCAAATGATGCCAGTGACGGCTGTAGTGCCTTTATTAACGACTTGTAGTGAAACAAAATACCTCGGAGTGATGTGTGATGGATGGCCTTACGTGGTTTACAGCCATTGCCTTTTATATATACAGCCGCGTCAGTTTGGTCTAGATGCCTGTGATGATAGATTGAGCTAGAAAAAGCTTGTGTCATCGTGAATTTCGTTTTAGGAAAGTGTTATGAACGGTGGCAACTCAGAGAAAGAGCGATTGGTTCTCAATTGTGTGATACAAGGTTTGAATCCCAGATTGGTTGATTTTAATTTAATTTGTGAATATTTAGTAGCAAAAAATTATTAGAGAGGTTTTGCTACTATAGGCTGAAAGGAAACATCACGATGAACAGCGCCCTGAAGACGCAACTCCAACATGAGAAAATACTTACATATTTTTGCCGCCTAGCTATGGGCATTACTTTGTTCCGGTATACACTTCTATAGTACTTGTAAGCAGCGGCCGTGATTACTTGGACGTCCATTTTAAGTGCGTTACTAGGCAACACTGAGGCATGCACCACTACGTGAACACCAGTATCGCCATGTTGCGATGAAGGCTTATCGTAGATCATGGTGTACATGCCCATTGTGTCCTGGAGCCATCGAGTATATAACCAGAAATAGAAACGAAATGTCATTTAATTTGTTTGAAAACTATTCCGCCATATTATTAATGTGACAACAGCACTCCGATTGGCCAGCCCGAGTTCGAAACAATTGACGGGTGTCATCAATGGGTGTCGTCGATTGTTTCACTTCAAATCGACCAGTTAACTTGAGCTTTGCTGTAATGGACGAAAATTGCAAAATTACATATTTAGTATTTAATTACCGGTGAAAATTGATTCCGTTTGTTTCATAATTAGATGTTTTGGTAATTTTCCCACACCACCGAATGAAACAACACACCACTGTTAGAGATATTATCTTTACTACAATGAATACAGAATATTTTTGGAATATACGGAGACGTACACACAGGTCAGTTGTTGGCGCTGTCTATATTTCAGTGCAAATGAGATTTGATATTTATAAGTGATGTATCACTGATAAGCTACCAGGAATGTAAGGCACTTCATCTTCATCTCTATTTCAGGTTATATACTCGATGCCTGGAGCCTTCGATACTGGCCCTTTCCATCATCAGGACGCAACGTCATTACTCCGCTTCTTCAACACGCATATCAGCAAGCGTTACAGCACCATAAACTAACAACAATGTACCATAAACTAGCAAAACCAGAACACGTACCGTAATAAAAAAAAACAAGAGAAAGGGGTCGTTATTGGAAAAAAATCAGGAATCTTATGAAACAGCAGTTGGGTAGCATTCTAGGCATCGCTACGCACGTGCTAATTGCCCTTCTTACCCTTATTTCAATTGGTAACAGCCATCGAATACTAATTCCGCCTCGTTTGCGAAAATATCCAGGTAAACATTGGACTAGGATTCTTAATTTTATTGGACTGAGTATGGAATAATCGAGGAGTGGAGCGACTCTTTCTTAAATAAGAGGCTGTTTTTTTATTAGCATTTCACGTAACAACAATTGACTAATTTGGTAGGCACTTTTTTCAATCAACTTGCTATTGAATATCGTCAGAAAATTCTTGTTGAAATTATTCCGTGTGCAGCGCGACATAACTGTTACGTAAACTGTCATTCCCCCTGCACCGCGCACCTACCTCAGGAACAGACTCAATTAGGCGGTAGTCCTGTACATTCGTGAATGATTACTTTAACAAACCATCATGGTTAATATAATATTATTAATATATAATTTTAATAGGAAATGAAACTATTTTTCCGGATTTAAATCGCGTATATTTGTCTTTTCAAACAAACCGACGTTTCGGGTCCTTTACAGGTCCCATGGTCACGGAAAGAAAACATCAGCGTAAATTGGAATGTTTTCTTACAGATACCAGCGAAGGTACGAATAAATCGTGGAACAAAGCTTGGTGGCAAGCGATACGCCTATCCAACTATTATGTGCTACTCTGAGCTTTACATCTCAAAGATGGGGCACTGCCACTATGCCCGTCACCCAGAGACATAAGTTGATTTTAGTCTCAAGTGTCTGTAATTTTACCCTGCAAAACCCGAATGCAATAATACTCATTTTAGTACTTGGCGGCAGAAATAGGTAAGGTGGTCTTGCTTCTCTGAACGAACTGGTTTACAAGGACTCTATTGTCACAAAGTTAAAATAAAGATAATTTATAAACAATAAATTAAAAACCTTCCTCACTGCTGAGGATCGTGACTCCACTTCATCCTGTCAACCATTTACCTGTATTGGTTGCGCTCAATCGCACGGAACAGCTGACACTTAACTCCGGTTATTCGGAGATCTTATCCGACCACCTTTTGGGACTTCTGCCTCTAGGTTTCTTTCCCTCAATCTTCCCTGTCACCATCAAGCGTTCCAGGTTATCAGCATCTCTTCGTGTCACGTGACTAAAATAGCGTATTACATGCTGCATGCAGGTTGAAGATAGACGCTGTGCATTCTTTATCTTGAGTTCCTTAAGAACAGAGACATTGGTGCAACAGGCTGTCCACGGTATCCTGAGTCAGCACCACATTTCGTAGAGAAGACAAGTGTGCGAATTAGATGTATATTAGTTCTGTTTCTGATATTCCTGATGAAGATCATAAGCAGGGATGAAAAGGCTAGATCATCAGCCATCGCATGACTTGTGTACTAGATTCTCTTAACAAGAGTAACGATATAAAATTGCTTCCAAGTTAACCCTTTCATCTTGCCTCCGCATTGACAACGAGCCCGTCAAATTCTATTTCTGCCCTATGCAAAAGTTTAACCGAAGAGCAACAAGCGAGAAAATTTATCTTCAATACGTTAAAATGCATCTAAATTACTAAGAAACCAAAGCAACACATTTAAATTGTTGATTACAACTATTAATATTCCGAAAAGGAAATTATTTAAACGTAAAGCGCTTGTCATTCAGAAGTGGGATCCTTTACAGTTAGTTTACTAGACTTACTTTGAGGTTGTAGGTAAATCGACTGCTAAATATATTTATAAATAGATACGGTGACGGAATACATAGGACAGATATAAATATAGCAGAACATAGTATGTGTTTAAATGAATAGAGATTACTAATTTAATAGAGATTGTTTATTTCGGTATAAAATGGTTCTTTTGTTAATTTATTTTATTGTATTATTAATGACTAGGGAGTTAACTAAGTTGTCATAACAGGCACGAAATATCTTATGACGATTTTTGCCTGTTAGTGAATTTCGAGACTGTCCTCCACACAAATATTTTTTTCTTCTTTTTTAATGTTTTGAAATAGACTTCTTCACTTCAATATTGTTTTTAATGTGTGTGAAAATAAACTATTTAGGTTCCCGTACCAACATCTCTTTACTAAATACATTGTGTGTACAAAGCGTATGTATGGTCTTTACCTGAATAAATTTCACTTGATGGAAAGTGACGAATAGGGCGTATGTAATGCCTATTCAAAGTTCTAACAAGGCTCAGGAAACCAATCTACAGGCAGAGAATTCCACTCTGATACCGTACGCTATATAAATTTCGAAATGCAACGCTGTGATCGACAAAACTTACTTATAATTATCACCAGTTACAGGTCCCGTACCACGGTATCACTTATTATTATTCTCCCGACATCTCAGAACGGCTACATGGGTTGAGATACCGTTACTATGGAGCGAGAGTTAAAATAGTAAAATACCAACTAGTTATAATCATTTAGCGAATCGTCGCGGAAATCTTAAAATCCGCTTAAAAATAAATTGTCGTTGTCGTACTCATGATTATGACTATAGCTACGGCTATAACTGCGGTTACAGCTACGGCTACGTCTACGTCCACAGCTACGGCTACAGCTATGGCTATAGCTTCGGCTACAGCTACGAGTAAAGATACGACTACAGCTACGTCTATAGCTATTACTATTGCTACGTCTATAGCTACGACTACAGATATGACTACAACTACGTCTACATTTACGACTACAGCTACGACAATGACTATGACTATTAAATATAGTGAAGCTGCAGTATTAATAAATTAAGAAATTTCAACTATTTTGACACTGAAGTAGTAACGTTGCGTTCAAAGTAATATTTTCATATGCCTACGATTGTACATTATGAAGATATTTCAGAAGATTCTGGGAACAATTAAAGGAGAATTTTGGAACTGAAGAGATAGAAGAGCCAGTGTATAAGCCGAACATAATCGGGGAAATAAAATTTGCCCGACTTCGCTGACTAGGACATTTGGAAAGAATGGGAGAGGATCGAGCAGTCAAAAGAGCTTATTTCGAGTAACCTACAGTTCATCATCCAGAGGGCCATCCAAGGTATCGCTGGAAGGGTAAAGTCGTCAAAGATCTAAAGAAGTTAAATGTTTCCGAATGGTCGGTATTGACACAAGGCCGACAGAAATGACGTACTCTATGTCAGAGGCCAAGATACACTTCGGGTCGCCGAGCCAGCGAAGTAGTATTAAGTAAGTTACGATACTACATAATTATCATCACAGTTATGATTCGTCAGTCGCGCTAATTCAATGGGAATTGAGGCTTACACACATTATCCAAGGGTTCCTTCTTCGACGAGCGGCTGTAGTCTCCATAGAAAATGGTTGCTTTTCAATAGGGAGTTTCTATTTCTTATGACGAAATGTGTCCACCTACGACTTCAATTTCTGAGTTATGTACGAGTTTATTCTAAGATACTCATTTCGACTAAATAAATTGTGAATTAAGTTCGACTAGATTTCCTGCTAACGAATTTTCTTTAACTTATAATTGTTTATTCTACCGTTAGTATAATTATAGCTTCCAATAAAAGATGAGTATAGAATTGGTAGCTGGCCGGGTCGTGCATGACCCGTGACATTTTGTTATTTATAGACGAGATTGGAATGTAAAAATATATTCTTATTAATGTTAGTCTTGATATGTAATAAACCTATGTCAATATGTAATTTTTGGTTAAGAATAACATTCTTTGTGAGTACTATGAGAATAATGATGAACAGTAAGATACATGGTAATGTTACGTTTATTAAATATCAAATGTACTGATTCGATCGTTTTGCAATAAGAGACTAACTACTCACTTTATTACAATGAATATAATGATTGATTTAAACCATGTGTTAATGTTTTAATAAACACCTGAAAAATATATGCCATGCCGATTTCGGATAATTGTAACTTGTTGGAACATTTGAAACTTCGGCTTTTTTTTGCGGATTTTTTTTTTAAATTTGTGATAGCCGAAACGAACCCGAAACAGCAACGTTGGCATCAGGGACCACTTCGAGAGTAATATACCCTTTCAAACAAAAAAGGAATTTTCAAAATCGGTCTATAATTCATGGAAAATCGGTATGTCAGTGTACATGTCATTAAAACTTGAGGATTTTGCTCAATTTCCATGGATCTTCTCATCAGATTTTGACTTGGTAACAATAGGACCACCACGAGAGTGCACCCTATCTAAAAAGAATTCTCAAAAACAGTCTACAATTGACGGAAAAATCTAAAACATACATACAGCCGAACCTCCTCCTTTTTTTAAATCGTTTAAAAAAATAAAAATATGCCATGCGAGCAGGTGGTAAAACTGACAAAAAGTTCCCAACTTTAGGGGTAGATGGCATGCTTTGACTTTTCTCTGAATTTTCGTCTATTAATTCTGTTTAAAGTCTCTTTAGATTATTTTGATGTAATAATACACCGGACATAATTTAACTCAATTATGTAGTCAAAATAAAACCTCCAAAACTTAAAACTGGAATATTATCTTTAATTGACAATATTTCATTTTTTTAACCATTAACGAAAAGTTGCTTGTGCCAAAATGCAAGTACCCTTGAAGGATTTATAGAAGTGTTTGTCGTATTCAAGGACATTTTAAAAATCAATGACAGAAATGTCATATTGATAGATGTTTGATTTTTGTTTCTGATTAAGAGAAATTTGGGGACGGATTTGTTGTGGCAGACAGCTGAAATCTTCCGGTAGATTTAAATTTCTTGATGCTGTTGCAGTACATGCGAGAAAAGTACTCGTAAAACATTGTAAATTTGCTGTACCAAAATATTGGTTTCATCTAGGGATTCCTACGTAGAATTATTGGATATGTGCAATTAAAAAGAGAGAATACAATTTGTAATATAATAATAATACGTAACGTACAAGGTATTTGTTATAGTACCTATACACTTGTAATATACATATAATGTTTGTGTTAATACTACTGGATATAAACGAATATAAAATAATGAAATTAAGATACAACACTTTTTTTCAAGATACTCAATTAGTCAGTCTAATTTTTTTGTATAAGTCTTGTGGTCATAATTAAATTGAACATAAACTGTCTCCTTTGAATCTCCCTCACTCGAATCCCTTGTGCAATCTACGATTGAAGGTCATCACACATTTTTCAAAGATCTCATTTTGATCCAAATAAATAGGCTTTTTAGTCTTTTTCAACAAATGCTTGTTACTTCCAATACAGCAATTAGCTGTTTCTGGTTAAATTTGGACATATTTGTGTTTCAGGTTGGCACCCACAGGTTACACCTGTAATGTGAAACTCGTGCTAGCTGTTTGTTCTGCTCCAGCATTTAATAATATATTTCTCCATTTTGGAACCTGTCTTCAATTTCCCGGAAACATTTTTTGATATCCATTCATTATAACTTAATAGGACCTCTTCTATCATGTGGTCCCCGTAACCAATCATCATGTCAATCAATCATGTCAACCGTAACCATGGTGCCTGTAAAAGGCCCGAAACGTTGGTTTGTTTGAAAAAAACAAATATACGCGATTTAAATCCGGAAAAATAGTTTCACTTCCTAGTCAGTTGTACCTGAACACGTATTCGAGTAGGGAGTAGGTACTTGCATTTAAATGATCTTCACGACAATGGAGTGATTCTTTCGGTGCCTTCGGCTTACCCACAGCAACTAGCCATTCCTCTTTATCAGACTGACTGACTTAGTCAAAAATGTGGAAAAAAATGTTTAATGGTGAGGTTATAACTTTATTTTTACACCTAGGGGTCTCGATTTACAACCTAGTAGTCTTAAATCTTCATTCATTTCAGCTACTCTAAGCAAACCCAGGAGAAAACATTAGAAAACTACTAAAAACTTGCAATCGATAATATTTCAATTGCACGGTTTAGTTGTCTGTCACTCACTGTCATAACTCCTAAATGAAATAACATTCCTATTTATTTTTTTCCATCCTCTATGTATTCTCAGCAGCCAATCGATGGCGCATGTGCGTTCAAAAATCAATAATAAAAGAAAAAAACCATAACAAAGGAATTTAGTGTTTGAAATTTGGCTTGTTTGTAAATATTACGTAATTTAGTTAATAATAAATTCTGATATATAAATGTCGTGTTCAGGACAACCAAATCTCTAAATGGTTTCTTAATTTTTATACCATTACAAATTTGAAATGTTGTCAATTTCATACTTCTCAGAATAGTAAGCCCAAAACCAAATTTGTTCAGGAATTTAACTCCATATTTCTTATATATTTCATAAACAGACGCACACAAATTGTGTCAACAAAAATTTGTATGGGAGTTTTGATTTTAGGAGGTGAGGCGTGAGGGGTTAATCAAAAAAATTGACACAGATCCGACGTTGACAAGCGCCCGATGGCGACTGTCGGAGCAGTAGGCAGCGTGGCATGTAGTTAAACCCTTGGGTAATTTGCGAATTTTGGTATTAATGTGAGTTTAATAACTAATAGGCCTTCAGTTGAAAAACAGAATTCAGCCGATTCTCTGTAGTACTTAAAGAGAAATAACTCTATTTCAAAATTTTCTACAAAGTTAGACATTTTTATTCTTAAATAATTCGTTTTAGATTTTTATTTTAGCCTTTTTTCAGGATTCTATATGATCTGATAAAGTACATCCTGTCGTGTATCATATTAGCACATTCTGTAAATAATATCCTGAGGTGTGTCTTATACGTGCACCGTCTATGTAACTGTGTAAGACCGTAATTTAATATAAATATCTAAACTATTAAATAGTTTAGATTTTTAAACAGTTTTTCACTTCTCCTCCGGTGACTCACCTTAACGGATTCAAAAATAATATTTTCTTTTTAAGAACAATTGACGACCTGTGTGTTAGGCACCCGGTAAAAGAAATTTGGGAAATTAACTTATATAGGTAATTTGTTTTCTATTATGGATATTCTGGATAGTGATACCCGTTGCTCTAGTATCTACTCATAGTACAGGGGCTTTCATAGTTAGCGATAGTTGTTTTTAATATATGACAGGCAGATAATTCCATCCCACCGGATATAAAATGGTAAATGGAATCCAAACGTGAAGGGATCTAATGCAGTGTTGATACAATCAGTGCCCTAGCCACCTCTACCCTGCATGCCTACAAGATGCCTCTTCACGCCTCATTGGAAGGACCCCGTATCGTAAGAGGGAGGGAAAACGTGCCCTAGAAGGGAGTTCCATTTATCAACTGTGCTGTGCTGTAAAACTGATGACTAGGACAGCACGCTTGCTTCGGAGCAGCAAAGGGAAGGGAGGAATAAGGTCGAACAGTTCTTCAAAGCACTCGCCATGGTACATCCGATAAAAGGTGGTAAGTGATACAACGTCTCTAGTTATAGAGGTTCAAGGTGTGATGAGATTTCATCGCCAATGACTCGTGCGACGCGACTTTATTGGCTGAACACCCGGAAGTACTCTGCGCTCGAAATGTTGGAAAAAGGACTGCCAAGTCGAAATGAGATTGGGTTGGACATGTCCGCCGCTTGCTTGGGGGGTGGGTGCCGGAGAATAGCTAGTAACGACGAGCCATACCAAGAAGGAGATAGCGGGATGACTTGGACGCATACATAACATACTGGCCTAATATTGCGTCAAACAGGGAACTGTGAAAGTCGAGAGGAGAGGCCGTTGCTGAGCAGTGGGAGACAGCAGGCTAATTAAAAAAATATATTGACTCTAGAACAATTTCATCCAAATATGATAGTCTGCAGAAAACTGAAGTTTAGTCTCCCGTAATATTCCTATAATAATGCGAAGGCGTTTTTCTAAGTACCAGGCCACCATGAAATACAAAGAACAGCGTTGAAAAGATGTACTCAAAACTCGTAATGAGTGAACGTTTTGTTTTCCGGTCCCTCGACAAGCGCAAATTGAAGTTCTTTGGAACTCATTTTCAGAAATATACAGCAGTGCTGGCAATGCTCAACTTTAGTATTATGTTATATTATGAATGGGTTGGTTTGTAATTTATTAAAATCCTTTAAAACTATTGTAGCATATATTCCTTTTTCAGCAAAGGGTAGCTTTCCACGTCCCTTGAATTCATGAGTCGTGCTGCCAGCTCAAGTCAACGCGCCGTGGGAACAGTGTAGTTCATACTGGCGGAAACTCACCTGTAAGCGCCTGTCGAATCCACCATGTAGGTAACTCCAAAGCTGCGGCGCGATAGCATGGCATTTCAAGAAGTAGAACTCGCGACACACACGCACCACCAAGGGCAAAGGCCCGCGGTGGCGCGGGTTTGCCCGGTGTTGCGAGCACGCCCATACAAGCCAGCAAGGCGCGGAGCGATCCATGGTATTACATGCTGTGGGAAGTCATCTTAAGGCAGTTAACCTATTTTGATTCAAAGTCAAATTCCTGAATTTGAATTTTATATAGGAAATGAAACTATTTTTCCGGATTTAAATCGCGCTTATTTGTTTTTTCAAACAAACCGACGTTTCGGGCCCTTCACAGGTCCCATGGTCACGGTTGACTTGGCTTTATGGTTGACCATGGGACCTGTAAAGGGTCCGAAACGTCGGTTTGTTTGAAAAAACAAATATACGCTATTTAAATCCGGAAAAATAGTGTCATTTCCTATGTGTAACAATCGCGAAAACCTATGAACTTGAATTTTATAATTTGGATAAATGACTAACGATTGCAATTTACAGTATGTACAGAGTATTATACATGCTGTAAATTCGTACGTTATCGCTTTTGTTATAGATATATGTTTAATACAATATATACTTACATCTTTAACAGTGCCTGTTTTAGATAGCACCTACTTTGATTTGAATTCTTTCATCAGCGAAGCCGATGGATTTTTTATTTTTCTATAATACAAAGTAATGGGACGAAGCAGTCATGCGCCTTGGTAAGTGACACGCCTATCTATAACAGTTGCAGTGCCACTCAGAGCTTTGAATCGCAAAGATCTTGAGGCACTGCCACTGCGCCCGTCACCCAACAAACAAATCCCAATTACAATCAAATAAAAAGGTGACGTAGATGTCAATAATAATGCAGATCAAGATGCTATTTTATGCAACAGCCATTCACATCGGAAAAAATATCCCTTGACGATTGTTTTACCAATTACAATCACTTCATTATATTATTATAATAACGGGATGTCGAACATTGTACTAGCCACCGAAGCGGCTCGCGGCGGCCTTTGTGTATTTTGAGTTTAAATTACGAAAGGTTTTGTTTGGGATGCTTTGCTTAAACTTTCAGAACTGAATTTTGATGTGCGGTGTGAAGTTAGGCGTAGTAGGGCGGGGTTGCGCTGGTCGTGTCTAATCATATCCTGTACAACCTCAGATAATCTTTTCATCGAGTATGAAGTCCAGAGTATAGCGTGTCTGGTTCTCGATATATCCAACAATGTATGTAACTAAGTTTCTAAACCAAGTGGAAATGTTCTAGAGATTTAAAGGACTCTAGAACTTTCTAACTTTCTCCTTATTATTTTATACTCTTGGTAAACGGAAGGTCCAAACTCATGGCACCACAATTTCGATTAACCAAGCTAAACGACTCTATTAAGATTATCATTTCCTAAGTTTAAAAGCTGCATTAAAAATGTTCTAATTGAAAAGTCATATTACAAAATTGGAGACTACTTGTTAGGTAAAAATGTATGGAAAGACGACATGGCTCTAGAATCCACACAAATTTGATTCAAAGTGTATTCCATGGCATTTAAGTTTATTTGAAGAGCAGTAGAGTTTCTTGCTTGTTCTTCTCAGGGGAGTCAGTAGTGAACGAGCAGTAGCTTAAATGTGACGTTTTCAAGAGTAAATTTATTTTACCTATGGAATAAATGATTCTTTCACTTTGACTTTGGACTTTATTGACATATAACAAATATAATTGCAAGGAAGCCTAGGGGCCGCCATTAAGGAAATAGAAATAGAAATAATATTATGTCAAATAAACTCTGATGTTTTTTAAACCGACTTCAAAAAAGGAGGAGGTTCTCAATTCGACTGTATGTTCTTTTTTCTTTTTTTTGTATGTATGTTACGCGATAATTCCGGTATTTGTGAACCGATTTTCATGATTCTTTTTTTGTTGGAAAGGGGGTACTTCCATAGTAGTTCCATTTCATTTTGAAGAAAATCATCCACCTCGAACGGTGGCTGTTCACGCATGAAGATTCATTTTTATAAATAGCGCCTAACTTTAATTTACGAGCAATTACTTTAATGGTTGATTTTGCTATTTCTTCCATTCAAGCCGTTTTTCTCTCAATATACTTTGAGTATATTGAACATCGAGAAAAATAGAGAACATATTTTTATCATCTCCAGAGTCAAGTCCTGTATAGTGGCGAACTAGGGGATATTTCAATAAAACTTAGCAAATAGACGTAATTCCACGTACTTTTGAGGTCGGTTTTTTTAGTACTCTGTACTGAGATTGTTATTATAACACCAAGTGACGGGACGAACGACACGTGCGTCTGGTGGTAAGCGACACACGCGTCCATAGCATTGGTAGTGCCATTTACAGCGTTAAAGTGCAATGATCAGAGAAACACTACCGCTGCACCTGTCACCGTGAGATACAAAGTTGTTCCAATTTCCATATGCCTGTAGTTTCACTTAAATCCTTACCCTTCAAAACAGTAATCAATATGGTGGCTGTACTTCTCTAGACAAACTCTTGCACAAGCAGTTTTATTACTGCTAAAAGCTTTTGAGTGTGAGATGCTTGGAAAATAAATAATGGCGGTATCTCTCTGTGAATTTGCTGCGTGACATTTAAAATTGACATTGAACCTGATTCATTGTTTCTACTTTCGAACTAATTGCTGTGAAAAGTGGATAAACGAATGCATTGCAATCATATTGCAATAAACTGTCGTTATATTTCACTGCCGGTGTAAATGTTTATGTGATTAATCTGTGTTAATTTTAGTTTTTGTTATATTTTGTAACTATTCATTTGTGTCTTGTATGTGAACGTTTTTGATTATGTTTTTAATGTATTTTTTTCTGTTCTGCTCTAAGCTACTGTTAAAGTGATCGTCTTTTGTTTTCTAAACATTGACACACAGAATTTGGCTGACAGCTGGATTTAGAAAAAGGGCTTACGAATGCGGCTACAAGCTATAAGGGATTTCTATAAGAGAAGGCGATGACGCGTTCCGCATTCTTTACAATGTATTCGCGTCTATAAAACCATTCTGTTTTGGATTTAAAAGGCGCTACGATCACGTAAGTCGATGCGTCCCGACGTTTATCCCGACATCTTAACACACCCTAATGACGGATGTGTCCAGTAATGTTCTAAGCCGAGTTTTGTGTCCACCTGGGCGTCCTCAAGCTCGCTACTCAAATTATTATACGGGTTAAGTACCCTTTAGCTCATTGTTTTTTCAATAGCGCAGTTAGGAGCTTAGCGGCCAATTATATATTAAATAAATAAATAATAAGTTTCTTTATTCACAAATATAATAATTTACGGGGAGAAAAGAATTACCATAAATTGTACATAAACATAAGTAAGTCAATGTACAAATTGATTCTTGAACTCTAATTATCCAAACTAGAGGATCTAAATTACAAAACTTATTTGGGTTGATTCAACGATTCTATTCAGGGGCAACGTTGCTAAGTATTCTTCAAAAAAGAAACAAAATCGGCCAATAGATATAAAATCTAAATATACTAGGCTGGCATAAAATAAAAGAGAGTTGTTACTCAAAATTCGCGTCGTGGTACAGTCACTGTTGAAGTCTTCTTTTTGATTCTTCAGTTGCACGCAGAAGTAATGTTTGTCATATTCACTTTTATTTTTAAAATTGTATGCTGTCGCCAGGAATTTTAAGCATGAACTTGAGGTAGAAGATTCATTATGTGTTATAATACTCGATTACAGTCAACAAATAGCTACCAGTATCTAAAGAATATAATAACAATGTGAAGAATATCCGCAGTTACTTAAATAATGTGATTGTACTGCTTTTAGCTTTTTTGTTTAAAATAGTTTAGGTTCCATAGAGTTATTTGGAATCTTGCAATTGCTTAACAGTCTATATTATCTTAGCCCGAATTAAAAATTTTCCCGTACTAATCGGTTAACTTTGCTTGGGTCGAGCGACAGAGACACAGTCTTTATTTCAGAATGTATCTGTTTACAAACTGTTTGGCATATGAATACAGCAAGATAACCATCTTGCAAAATTTCGAGGTAAGTTTGTATTTTTTTTTCTATCGTGAAAATTTTTAGGAACCGTATTTTCACACCATATAGTTAATCAGTGTATGTCCTCAATTTTACTATATATTTATATATAACACTTTCACTATTATGCGGACTCAACCATAGCCATTTGAGGCTGTATAGACTCTTACGGTGTTATACTAACAACGTATATTACTAACATATAAACACTGTTATTCAAGACTTACGAAACATAATAAAATTACGAAAAATATTTTTTTCAATTTACGTTGTACTATCTAACACTTTTTAGATCTGTCTGATAATTAAGGCGCTCTCACCAGGAGGACTCGCCTGTAATATAACAATCCAAGATAAGAATTTTGAGCATAGCGTTCATTGACTTACAAATAAATGGACGACGGGTCTAATACAAAAACCACGAAAAAAATGTCCCAAGTCAATCTATTTAAACGTAGTGACATGTAAAGGACTATGAAAAAGCTACAACGTTGAATTTAAATTGTAATGTCATCGCAGTACTGTCTAATTTTGCTTGCTTCGCTGTCAGTCGAACAAACGAAGACTAAAGCGTGAATGACGCTCTGTATACGATTTTAACGCCCTATAAATTCGGACACTGTTTAGCGCGGACTCGACGTCCATATAATTGTAAGTCAATGATAGCGTTACAATAGATACTCACTAACTGTCGAACATTATTCTCCTGAAAACTGCAGTTGTTTTTGCAATGTCAGACGACACGGACAATTTAACCCAATCATCTTGTATATTAATTTATCATAATGTTGAATTACACGTAACTAGCTTTGGATTATGAGTTTCCATTTCGGTAACAAAATAATAACGTTAAATCTCTTTGCTGTAAAATTTTAGTGCAGATACACGTTTATTACCAATACTACGTACGCAGATTTTCACTATCCCCGACGATATGACGAGGATCTCATAATATCAATTAATAGGATTCTCCCTTTGTCTCAGGCTATTTTTAGCTTCGAAAGCGGTGCGTCCACACCGCAGCTGCCGTCTAAGTCATTAAGCCTGCGCCGCTACACGTCATTACAAGTGCTGCGCATTGATGGTACAAATCGTATCACGAGTGCTCTCACTCACTACTGTAATGTTTCTAATTGTATCATTACAGGTTACGTATTGTAATGCTCGGTTCTCCTTACTAACTCATGTAATGCTCGAATTTGAACTGTTACATTACAGACGAATGCTCCAGGTGAGGTAGCGCATTAAGGTTTAAATGTCCAGACCTCCACCCGTGTTTTTTAGTTTTTGTACAGAGTTATTCCCGTCAAGAGCGATTTATTTAAATATTTTCATTTTTGTATGTAATAATGTTGTTGCTTATGTTGTTAGTAACATAGTCCTGCAGGGTTGTTAATATTTTTCAATAACCCCGTATAGTAAACTACGTGGAATGTCAATAGCCTACAGAAATGCAGTAATCTTTCTTACTATGTTTTAACTGCCTCCGTGACTGAACGGTTACCATGCTGGACTGCCACGGAGAGGTCCCAGGTTCGAGAGACGGGAGAAATATTTGTATGGCCTACATTTATTTCTCTCGTGAGTTTGGGTGTGCTTTGTGGTTGTCTATTGTGTGTCCATGGCAACCCGACACAGGGTTTCCCTATTGCGGGGCTATGTTGAGTATGTGCGTTATTATTATTATTTAAACGGCTTCAAGTGTATAAGTTACGCGATTGCCCCGACATTTGTGAACCAAAATCGATGATTCTTGTTTTGATGGAAAGGCGATCTCTCAGTAGTGGTCCCATTTAAATTTGAAAAAAGTTATTCTACGTCTAAGAATGGCAAAGTAAATGATGAATCCGGTTTATTGGATTGTACTTTCTTTCCGTTAACCGGTTTTAATAAACCGTGGAATATAGATGTCATTCCACAAACTTTTCAGGACAGTTTCTTTATTAAATAGTTAAAATTATTATTTAATTTTTCTTTTTCTGTTCTGTACATTATTTTTCACATAGATAGAAAAATTTGAGCTTCTCCACAACCTGTACAATTGCATTTTAGACTACCTATGTAGCCGAACAATTACCATGCTGGGCTGTCGCGCAAACGCCCTAGGACCCCGATGCAGAACTCTTCGATATTTTAACCGAATTCTATTCAGAACATTCGAGTTAAACGTTTGACTCGGATTCGGATGCTATATCGTTATCCAACAATGTTTACGGTGTTAGTCGGTGAAATAGGTTGGCCGAGAAAGACCTAAAATACAAGAAGCCATTAGTCTTGCATTAAAATAAATTAATAATATTGAACAATATCCAGACTTTATTTAAAATAATAAGAGATTTCTATATTACAATCTTGCCTTGTAAACAATAGGACGTTCGGTAACTTTCATTCGATAACTATGTTCTGAAAACGTTTGTAGAATTTGCCGGTCGAGAAGTACGAGTAAATTTTTGCAGCCATTTGCTAATAAAAAATTCGATTGATGCTTGCCCGCCGGTGGCGGCAACGGTACTGTCTGCTAACACAGGTTAAATCCTTTTGTGGGGTCTGGATGTTGCCTGGCTGGTTGGCAATCAATAAATAACTAATAATTACTGTATTATTTCTATACTATTTGTAATGGCTATCAATAAAGTTATTATTTTTATTATTATTATAATTGTACGGATGTGACGTAATTTCGGTTCGGTTTCGAATACGACAGTTTGACATTCGATTCGGGTGTTGTGAATAAAAATTAAAAGAACGTGATCGACAATTGAATTATCGTAGGGTTCTAAATCGACCCCCAGGTTCAGTTCCCGGGCCGAAGAAATATTTGTACGGTCTACATTTACTTTTCTCAAGAATCCGGGCGTCATTTGTGATTGTCTATGTGTGTGTCCAAGGCATCCGCGATACAGGTGACACCCTGTATACCAGGAAATAGTTAGTGCGGATGACTGTTATAAAAAAAATTGTGTCACCACTATGATATTCAATTATATTTTGTGAAATTATTCCACTAGTTTGTTATAACTATTAATACAAAGATCAAAAACTTGGAAAAATTTCTTCGATCCAGCTGAATTCGTATCCGCGTTTTCTATGCAAAAAAGTTATTAAAAACCAAAAACACAATCTGGAACAAGCACATACAAAAATTCGTAAAATCCGTTGGTTCGTTCCGTGATTTAGTTGGCATAGCGTCTAACACTGTTTGCTAAATCTGTAATGAATAAATAGATCTTTGTATTAGTAATAATTTTAAAAAACTGTTCTATAGATTGTTTATGTTAGTTTCAAATTGCATATCGTCTGAGAAACGGCTTAATAATTCCGTTCGGAATTTGTACAATTTGAGTGAATGCCAAGAAAACTCCGCTCACTAAACATCTATTATTTAAGTTTTAAACCTGTATAAAATGTATAAAAATAATGCTGGAAAAGTAAAAAAAACATGTTTTCTTTTTTACGTTTATTTATCGCCATTAAGAGCGTCACATTCAATGACATCATTTTTTTATAATTATTATTATGTATTACGTAATGTAATATATAAACTAATAAACACATGTATCACAGAACATTCTGATAGTGCTCGGAATTGACTATATTTTTACAATGTGGACGAAAGACATTAAAAAAAATTAGGAGCACAATACTTTTAAGTAGATAATTTTTAGTGAGATTTTATGGAGATGGATATAATATATCGAACGTTATAAAATTAAACGTATTTAAGAGTGTACGGTGTACAACACACTCGGCTGTTCAAATTCAATTGCTAGTTATAGTAGAGTCCAAATCAAAGTATAATAAGGCTAAGGATGGCGGAGTTATCTTGATGCGATCGTGTTTAACCACTCTTGTCACATTAAGCCTCACACTAGAGCAGGTTTTCTCAACCTTTTTCTAGTCATGGGCCCCTCATAACATTTCAAAACGCTTTTCCGAAAAGATAAAGAAAAAAGGCTGGCGGGTTGCATTGGCGAGCGTCTCGCTCGCTCGTCACTCGGGTGCGAAAATTCAATAAGGTCACGCGCACAGTACCTTTTTTTTATAACATCAAGTGACGGGACGAACAAGTCGTGCGCCTGATGGTAAGCTACACGCCTGTCCATAACAGTTACAGTGCCACTCAGCGCTTTAAATTGCAATTATCTGAGAGGCAGTACCACTGCGCCCGTCACCCTGAGACATAAGTTCACAAGTCCCATGTGCCTGTAATTTCACCAGAACCTTTACCCTTCAAAACCGGAACGCAGTTATGCTGACATTACTGCTTGGCGGCAGAAATAGTATGGTGGCAGTACTAAACCTACAATACCGATTTAACCACAACATGTAGGACCCGTTAGGGGTCCATAGAACACAGGTTAAGAAACCCAGCAATAGGGAATTTCCGCGGCCATTCGGATTCCAACGCTACCGTTCGGGCATCGACGCGGCCGTTTGTGTGTCGATTGCAAAACGCAAATCTTTTTCGCTCTTACGTTCCTGGACACAATGCTTTTTCTGACCGGTTTAAAGAGGTTCTGCGTTAATAAGTATAATGACTCCCTAACTCCGTGCAAACACAGCAGTGTGCGGCTTATGTGTGCACGCCAATCGCGCGGCTTATACGGACGCACACATTCGCATAATCTCGCAGTGCACTCGAGTTGAACAGCGAAGTTCGTACACGTCATTTACGTGTTGAAGGATTCGTTCGATTTTAACATATTTGAAATATTTTTCAGTGTCAAATTTATTAATTTATTATTTGTAACGTTATGTATATACATAGCATACAAACTCGCATTTCATTTCCATTTGATGAACATACTCCCATCGTGAAACTAATCCGCTAGTATTGTATTTCACAAAGCTTATGTCAATATAGCACGAGAATGCTGTGATCAATTCCTTAACTTTGAAATTATGTTCACAATGTAAAAAAATATAATGTGACACCCTATGTTCCGCATGAACATAGTGACGTGTGACGTGTAGACGCGCTGAACATTCGGGAGATGGATTACTTTTCTTGTTATACTACGTCCAAAGCCCTGATATCAAAAATTTAAATTAAAGCAGAGTGAGCTGTCGACTGTACTTAAAAAGGATATTTGTAAAATCAAGATTTTGTACTTATAAAGACTGAAAGGAAATTAAATTACTTATAAAACTTCACAAAGGTTCAAAATTTAACTAGTCAACCTTGAAATAGCCTATGTACTAGGAGTACCCTTGTTTACGTTTAATATTTCTGAACGAAATGATATCCAAAAACGTTCATCTCCATAAAACCTTTTGAAAACAACAGACAAGGTGTCAATAAAATTTTGTTAATAATTTTAGACATTTTATCTACCTAGATCTCAATAATTTCATATATATATATATATATATTACACAATTATGAATAATTATTATAATCATAGATTTGGCACGACCGAAGTGATTTTTTAGTAAAAAGTACATTCTATGTATTCACTTCATGTACTATGCCATAAATAAAATACTCTCTAAAAAAAGATGGATAGATGGTGAATAATGAGAAAGAGTAAAGGAACAAGGACAAGAAGAATTTAACACAACGAGATAGTTATGTAAAGAAAGATTTAAATAAAAAGAGGTAGACAAAGGAAGAAAGTGGGAAGAACAATGATAAGAAGAAGAAATTAACATTACGAGATAGTTCAAATATAAATAGAGATACAAAGTGAGAGAAATAATGACCACCAGAGGTTAATAAATACTACGAGAGATAGAAAACCCATTGAAATTGGAAGGCAATGGCAAATATAAAAATATAGATTTCAAAGTCATAATGAAGGAAAAAAAGATAATAAAGTAGAAAGAATATCTCAGCTAAAAAAAGATAGATTAGGGGAAATGTATTGAAAAAGCTTCACAAATAATTACATCCTGTCATCAACGAACAATATTGAAACCTGATAGCTGAAATCAATTAATAAAGTTTTCTAAAACCATTTTCGGGCAGAAACAACGGTTTTCCGAACTGTTCAAGTAATTTATAATTAGAAAGATTTTATAAGTCAATATCTTGACGCGGTTTAACTCTTCGAAGCTTTTCAAGTCTCTCCAGACGTAACAAATTCGTAATTAACATCAAAATTTCAACGCAAAATAAATTTAGAGAATTTCCGAGCGTATCCGAACTCAGTTAATAATTGATTAACACTAACAATTTAATATTATGTCGAAGAAACAAACATAATAATTTAATCAAACATCGGTTTAATTAATCTTGTTAGTAATATATGGTACACGAAGTGAGTATATAGGTTATTCGATATAATAAGTGGTTTAGTCTACAAGAGTAGTTTAAAATGGAACTTAAACAATATTCCTATTAAAATACAGACCAAACAAGTGCCATCAGAAAAGAACCAATGTTTAAACATTATAGAAATTACAAATAACACAAGCATTATTATTAAGGGTTCCTAGGAAGAATCTGGTGACACATTGAGATTGAAGAAATACAACAAGTTGTCAAGCAACAAAAAATGTGCAAAAGTTGTTAGATTCACTCTCTAACCTTTCCAAACGAGGAAGTGACTATGAAACACTAAACCAAAAATTATCAAGACAATTAAACGCAGTCAGTTGAAAAGAAAATTACTAATATACGAAAAAATAAAGGTAAGGTAACTAAATTCGTTGCATCACATACTAATATTGGAAATTTCAGGATCTAGGAAAGGTATTCAATTATATGAGAAGTTACGTTACAAAAGTTACATAGATACATTGAAATGAATCTACTTTTTGTCAGTCAACCGTGACCATGCCACTTGTAAAGGACCCGAAACAGTGGTTTGTTTGATAAAACAAATAAATGCGACTTAAATCTGAAAAAATGTTTCCTTTGAACCATCAGCGCCCAGTTTTACAATTAACATGTTCACAGTGGTCATTTGACAAGTAATTGTTTTAATTTGATCAATATGGATTGTGTTGTTGATTGATATTTTTGATTTTGAACTATGTCACTTTTTGCACTTGGAGTTGTGTCTTTTTTTAGTGAGTTCTTAACACTGTTTGTTTGTTTTATTAATGACTAGATGTAGGTACTCGTACCATCGACTTGAGGGCTACTGCCACTGCGCCCGTCACTCAGAGACATAAGTTAACAACTCCCATGTGCCCGTAATGTCTATCTATCGTTGTATGAAAGTGCCAGACTTTCTTTCAGAACTCTTCATGATCCCAAAGATTTCCAACAATATCAAAGAAATAATCAAATGTACATCTAGGTAACAGAAAAGAACACTTAATACAACATGTACATTAACAATGATTTTACATCATATAATTTTAACTTTTTACACAATACGTTTTAATTTTGACATTTCCAGCTCCCGTACCAACATATGTAAATATACAATTACAAATTTTATGTGACATAAAACATCGAAATTCAGTGCTTGCTATGTATTTTATAGAATAATTAATTTATATTAACTTTGACGAGCTTACGGTATGTTTCCACTTCGGTTTTAGTTCGACGGTACCTTCACATTGCTTTAAAAAATAAGTAAGCCTGACAATCATTCCAGCAACGTGATATCATTCTAGACCATTCCTCACGTAGTGAAACCCTGAAAACATTGGCCAGAACAACCAGGCACCGATTCAGAAAATTTTATTTCCCAAATAGGTTCCATCAAGAATCATTTCCTTGTGTCTTTGTTCAATGATTGTCAAGCTTAAAAAAACTATAATCGCCCTTTTTATGTGATCAAATTTGCACGTAGCTAGATGAATAATGAACATTTAATTCAGAGGTGCCCACTGTGCACGTACGCAATGTTCTGTAATGAGCTTAAATGGCTTTACCAAAATGTTTATCTAACCTGGCAGTTGAATTTCATGTAATCTTATAAACATTATTCCAATCTTCAAAGAAAATTATTTAAAAATTTATTTCGCTTTTGTAAAACTTGAAAAAAATCCTGAGAACGCCAACACTTTTTACGCTTCAAAAGAAATGTTTCTTACAAAAATTTTGTTTCCTTGAATAATGTTTTCTTTTTTGTTTTGCTTTTTTTTTCTTATAATATATATGTTTGTGAAGCTGAGCCCATCTTTGTTGGAAGCGTTTTCCGAGTGCCTAAAGATTATACTGTAAGTGCGATAATCAATACACCCTTTTAAGGCATGGAGAAGGCACTGGCCTATTAAGCAGGTTATAGTAAAACTGAATTCACAGATAATCTATATAACAAGGGCGTTACGTAATGTGAATTTTACAGAAAAAGGGTTACAGAAACCGTAATAAATATGACCATTTAGATATCATGGGTGGAAATCCAAAGAGGTCTAGGCAGGCTATCGAAACTGGATTGATAACCTTGTCAAAGTGGTGAGGAAAAATTGGATGAGGAAAGCACAAGACTGGAACGAATGAAGTACATTGGAAAATACCTCTCAGTTTTGGATGGATAGCTGTTGAAAAAAAGAAGAAGAGTCAAACAGCGTGAACTAAATAATTATTAATTATTGAACCACATTGATTAATTAAACTTAAACTCTTGATAATACTTGTGGTCTATTAACAAATAGATCAAGCAATCAAATAATAACTCCATAAACAATAACGAAACAAAATCGGAGAGTGTAAAATGAAACGTTTAATCGAAGTACAACACCAAATAAAAGACTTTAATAAACTACAAAATCCTTTAACCCATTCACGATTTATGAAAATGAAAACAATATTTTTATTGTCTCTCGGAACAATTGGTTTCGCACTCGGAAATTACACAGTTCAACGGATACGAACAAAGCTTTAAAATTCAACTCTATTTTGTACTAGTATTTATTCTTCCGTATCGGAATTGATTCAGTCTAAATTATCGAACTGGATATTTAGTTTTTCCATTTCCCATTGGACTAAGTAATAAGATAATATCTACTCATTGTTTGAATGTTCGCAATGTACGCAAACATTCCGTTTCAATAAGCACGTTAGGTCCGAATTCGGAATTCAGTAATTTATGAAATCTCCAACATTACTGAACAAGAACCCGTCACTATATACCAAAATATGGAACAATTCCAAAATTTTTGGCAGCTTGAGCTCAAAAGAAACGAAACCATTAAAGAAACATTAAAAACTTTATTTTATTATACCAAAGTGGAAACATCCCAATCATTCTTAAGCATGCAATCACACCTCAACTAGACTTTCAAGGCACTGTATTTAGAAAATATATGTAGTAACCCGCACATTGCCAACATCAGTCGTGTTGCTTCCGCATGTGGACTGCCACCTGCGAAGAGAAATATTTGTAGTCTAGAAATAACTAATAGATTCAGGTGTTACTTTGCGGAAATACATATTAATAAAAATGGAACATAATTAGTTTGGGAAGAATCTTCTGCCAAGTGTCGCACCATCCACAACCCCTGAGGATGCCTCGTAGACAGGCAAAACACATATCAGGGGGTCTATCCGTTCTCCGTCGGACATTGGTCCGAAACAATTATGTCCACTTGCACTAATCTGAAGTACGTCTTGTCAATTTAGGCATTACTTTAAGACGTACCTTTGCTGAAAAATGTAGTTAACATTGCAGGTCTTATAGTATATTATATTAATTAATTTTAATTAATTAAATTACGATTGAATGTACGCATTTCACCATAAACTTGCCACGCGAATATTTTACACCATTATTTTTACATTTTTGATGTATGATTAAAATTAAATTAATACAATAGCATAAACAAACAATAACAATTGGAATTTAACCGGAAAATAGAAAACCGCAAAATATGACATACAAATAGTTAAATTTTACATTTTATGTTATCAAGTAAAAAATCATCAATATTGTAGTTACATTGAGTAACTAACAAATTTAATTCTTTAACAGCATCCGGTAATTAAATAATTGGAGCGCTAATACGAACATCGTTCATCTGTATAATTCCACGTTAGCGCGTTGTTTGTGTCGTGTTTCTATTTTATTCCTTGTTTCTAGGATATCTAGTTTTGACTATATTAAAGTTGCTTGGATTTTGTTTCACAGGCCTCGTAAATATACAACGATGGTAGAGTTCATATCTTCAGTTTCCTAAAGTAGTTTAGTAGTTTCCAAATATGGCCCTGACACATTTCTTGTAAGTAATACTCGATCAAATCAAAACACAATGTCACGTATGAAGCTTCACTCGGATCATGCGTCTTTTATTAACCGACTTTAAAAAAAAGAGAAGGTTCTCAATTCGACTGTATGTTAGTTTTTTTGTATGTATGTTACGCGATAACTCCGGTATTTGTGAACCGATTTTCATGTTTCATTTTTTATTGGAAAGAGGGTACCTCCATAGTGGTTCCATTTCCTTTTGAAGAAAATCATCCACCTCTAAGGGTGGCTGATCACGCATGAACATTCATTTTTATAAATAGCGCCTAAATTTTAGAAGTAGACTAAATTTTAGGAGAGATTAAACTTAAGGAGCAATTATTTTAATGGTGGGTTTTGCTATTCTCCAATTCAAGGCGTTTTTCTCTCTCAATATACTTTGAGTACTGAGAACCGCCGATTTTTATTATCTCCTGTGTCAAGTCCTGTATAGTGGCGAACTAAAATCCCCTATATTTCAATAAAACTTGGCAAATAGACGTAATTCCACGTACTTTTGAGGTCGGTTTTTTTAGTACTCTGTACTCGCGGAGTAGCAAGATAATTTACTTTAATTTTTACTAGTCCACAAATTCCATAGAATAATGCAAGCCATAAAATGAATCAGTGTCAACTGCTCAATTCATTAAATGAATCGCCATGAAATTTTATTTCTATGAGCTGATTGTCGTTGTAAGAAATGTATTTCCCAATAGAGCTTGGGGTAATAAATGACGTAGCGTTTTGAAGGTTTCATCTATTTCCAAGGAGCTTTGGTTGAGCTTCCGACATGTGACATCCTTTTCTTTACCCATGACGTTGCTTTTATTCTCAATTCTCAACGTTAATTATCTACATGTCAACATTCTTAAGTCGATGCGACACTTCACAAGGGAGTGTCGCATCGACTCAGTGGTGGTCAGTACAAAAGTTCCAAGTTGCTTCACTTGGAACAAGTTCTCTTACCTAAAGCTGTGAACATAGACAAGTGCGGCGTCCGCGCCACGATGAGGTTCGCGCTTGTGGACCTCACATACGGCGGTCGCGTCGGCTGAGTGGCTTCACAACGCAGGGACATGAAATCTCGTGCTGTATTCACCTTTGAAAACAAAAAAACTCAAGGTCATACCAAAAATCGCAGATTTGGAAGAGTAACACTAAAATAGTCCTTTGCAGCAGTTCTTTAAATGCCGAACATTAGAAATTTATCTCAGATTACGCAACCAACATTAATTTGTTTAACTGCCGATCTCTTTAACGTAACCTTTACATTTTCATAAACTGGTTACTTGATAGCCGAACGATTACCATGCTGGTCTGCCACGCAGAGGTCGATTCCCGAGCCGGGATAAATATTAGTAGAGCCTACATTTAGGTCTCTCGTTAGTTTGGATGTAATTTGTGGTTATCTATATATGTGTGTCTATGCTACCCGTGATACAAGGTTTCCCGGGCTATGAGTGTGTGCCTTACTATTATTATTGCTATTATTACTTGATTGGATTTTTATGCAATGTGAATCTTCATGAATAGAATCCGTATATTTCACGGTTCTCGTTTACCTTTAGTCGAAGCAATCTCCAACTCGCACGAAGCCCGTCGTAGTCCGGGGCTGACACTTCCGTGTTATCTGACATCCAGGGCTCTAACTGTTACAGGAAAAAATAACCATTATCAATATACTCATTCCAACGTCGTGCATTTTATTATTTTAATATACGTAGTTTTAACTAAACTACGTGAAACCTAACACTATGTATGTTAAAGAAGATTGTTATTGTCAGAAGCTTTAGTAAAAATAGACAAGATTTAATGTTACGGAATTTTATAGATTATTTCTTAAGTTAACGTTACGGCTGTTTCGATGTCCATGAATATTATTAGCCATTAAATTTTCTATAGTGACCCTGTACCATGCTTTTAAGCGAAGATTGGAGACAAAGCGAACATTATTTCATCGATGGCAGCATTTAGCAGCACTGCCTGCATGGCCGAACGGTTATCATGCAGGTTACCACGTCGAGGTCCTGAGTTCGTTTCCCGGGCTCGGAGAAATATTTGTATGGCCGACATTTATTGCTCTTGTGAGAATGGATGTATTTGTGTAGTTGTCTATGTGCATGTCCATGACATCCGCGATACATGATTTCACTGGGGCGGGGCTATGAGTGTGTGCGTATTTATTATTATTTTATTCATTAGTATTTATGGTACTTGTTGTGTGTTTTAACAGACCACGATCAGGCGTAATTACGTGTGACATTTCATTTTATCTAAAAGCTTTGTCCGTGACATAAAGTTTTGTTGTTAATTCTCCATCAGTTACCTTTTCAGGTTTCCCATCGATGTACCATACAATGTTTGCCGGCGGCATGGCGTAATGGGTTGAGCAATTGAGTGTGACATCTTCGCCGAGCTGTACGCTGCCTGGTATGCCGATTATCACTGGATCCTTTTTCAGTGCAACTAAAACAAATAAGTTAAATAAATACCGAGAATACGACTCAAATGAATAGTGCAAATAGAAATGCTTTAATGGATGAAATTGATTCTCTGTTGAAATCAAAATTGGGTCGACAGTAAAAACAGTTAGAAGCGTTCCTATAATCTTTATATTGGTGGAACGAAGTTCTTTCAAATTTGTTAAAAAGATAAATAACCTTAACTGCAAACAAGGTCGTAATTACGGAAGAAAAAAACAATGGAAGTGCTTTAAGCCTTGATTACTATTAGAACCGATGTCACCAAAATCGCACTCGCACATTCTTCATTTGAACCACTACAAAATCATGATATTGACATAGACTTCTTTTTATTGGCATGAATACATTGACTTACAATTATATGGACGTCGGGTCCGCGCTAAAAAGTGTCCGAACTTATAGGGCGTTAAAATAGTATACAGAGCGTCATTCACGCTGTAGTCTTCGTTTGTTCTTCTGACAGAGAAGCAAGCAAAATTAGACAGTACTGCGATGACATTACAATTTAAATTCAACGTTTTAGCTTTTTCATATTCCTTTACATGTCACTACGTTTAAATAGGTTGACTTGGGACATTTTTTTCGTGGTTTTTGTATTAGACCCGTCGTCCATTTATTTGTAAGTCAATGCATGAATACAACAACGCAAAACCACACTAAAACAATTTACATACAAATAATTATTAAACATAAAATTACACTCAAAACTAGTTTTTATAGGCAAAGTTGAGGTATAGTATAGTCTGTGTTGTAGCGTCATGCCAACACAGGACTTGTCTCAGCATATGCTGCAGTGTCCTACCACAGCGCTGGTTTTCAGTAAGCCCGCAGAGCTGGTGTTGACCAGCAAACAATTTACAAAAAATACAAAGAAAAAAATAAGCACGGAAAATTGCGTTATATATTGTAATTATTACGAGGATAAATAATTAATATATATGTAGCAACATAAATAATTAAATAGCAGAATGCATTTAAGAACAAATATAACCGCTCACGCGATACATGCAGGCGTAGACGCATACCACACCTAGAGGTGCCGGTGATGATTTTATACCGATTTATCGGATATCGAAGTTATAACAGGTAAAATAACTAATATTAATTTCTATTTCGGTAACTACTCTAGCAAACCATAAAGTTTTTAATGCCTGGGTCTGTCATTTAAAAAAATAAACAACTTCAAAAATACGTCACGACAATCGTGTGTGTTATTGTTTGGGCTGGTGATTTCGGTGTTTTTTTATTGAAAACATACCGTAAGTAGCGTTTTTTAAGTTTACCCTGAATATAAATGTTTATAAACTATACTAATAAACTTTTTGCTAGAGTAGTTACCGAAATAGCAATTAGTATGAATTCTTTTATCTGTTATAACTTCGATATCCGATAAATCGGTATAAAATCATCACCGGCACCTCTAGGTCTGGTATGCTTCCAGAAACGCATGAATCGCGTGAGCGGTTATAGATACTAATACACTTGATATGATAATGTCACGCAACTTGAAGTCTAATTATCAGTACTCTGAAAAATCATTATTGCTTACGCCAGGTTCACCAATATACAAATTGCCTCTATATTTCCCTCCATAGCTTCACCAATATACTAATTGCCTTTTATATTTCCCTTCATATGTAATTACAACGGTACCCGCTGGGAAAAGAGAAAATGTGGGTTGCTACTCAATTGAAGTCGGCGGCTCCAAGTCCGTATGTCTATGATTTTAATTTCTAAGTTCATGTGTGTAACTAGTAATAATAATTAATAGCAATGCCTTCTGCTAACGATGACGACACACGTCATGACGAAGACTACGTGTTAACGACAGTTCACAACTCTTGGAAAACGTGTGGTGTCTCGAATCTAAAATGAACCAGGGCGGCGGAATGAACCTGTGATGACGTTATTAAAATCCATAATTGTAATTTCTCTCCTTGTGAAAGAGGTCATCCAGGGAATTGCTGCCACTTTACCTATTTCGGCCGCCAAGCAGTAATGTAAGCATTATTGTGTCCCGGATTTGAAAGGTTAGGCCACAAACTGAACGACAGTGTTGCGGGCTGCGGCGCTGAGTTTACGTTGGTATAGTGACGTAACGAGAGTATGAGGGCGATGTCGATACTGTGACGTGATCTTTTAACACTATAAGTTTCCGGAACTGGCCACTTACATAAACAATATTTAAAAAGTAATTACAACATTTGAAAATGGAACTATTTGGCTGTAGAATACAGTTTGTTTCATCTTTAACTTGTTTTCACATTATGGCGTCATTTTAGTAATTGGTTGTCTACATCACCATGGATTTAACTCGTGAAAATTTTCATAGTATGATTTTCTACGACTTTAAGTGTAATTTAACAGCTCAGCGGAGCTTCGCTTGGCTTCAAACTGCTTTTGACAATGAAGCACCATGCAAGACGACTATTTATAGCTGATTTGCCGAATTCAAACGCGGTCGTGTGAATCTCAGTAACGAATTTCATGATGGTCACCCGTCCACTGCTGTGAACAACAAAAACATCTATGTTGTGCGCCGTATAATCAAAACAAAGGGGTGTGACTACCATGAGATTCGGGCATCTTTAGGCATAGGCATGAATCAATACTCCACAAACATTTGGGTGTGAAAAAGCTGGGCTCTCGGTGGATCCCATGCACACAATTTGACTGAGGCTCAAAAAACGGATCGCGTCACTTGGTGCAATGCCATGCTTACCAGATTCAACGAAGGGGCGTCAAATTTGGTGTGGGACATAGTAACAGGTGACGAAACATGGATTTATAGTTACGATCCCAAAACATAGCAGCAATCGAGCGTATGGGTCTTTCGAGATGAGCCGAAACCAACCAAAGTGGCGCGCGTGCTAAGTGCCTCTAAGCGGATGATTGCTTCTTTTTTTAATAAAACTGGACACGTAGCTACTGTTGCTTTGGAAAATCGTTGTACCGTGAATAGTGATTGGTACACGACTATTTGTTTGCCGGAAGTAATTGGAACTCCGTAAAAATAGCAGTAAACGCAGTATCATCTTGCACCACGATAATGACAGTTCTCACACGGCCAGATAGACAAATGAATTTTTGAAGGTGAACAACGTTGACCTTATGAGCCATACCGCGTACAGGCTCGACCTGACACCTTGTGACTTTTATTTATATCGTAAAAATTAAGAAACAGTTACGCGGTGAATGATATTCATCACCTGAAGAGGCTGTCGAGGAGTATGAAAAATATGTTTCAGAGATTGTCACGGAGGAGTGGCAGAAACGTTTTCAAAATTGATTCATTCGTATGAAAAAGTGCATTAACGCTAACTAGAACGCGCTAGCTGCGCACGAGACAGACGCGCTGGCTACACGTCGCCGATGCAGACGAACATGTCCGTATCTGCAGCTCACCACAAACCGCAGCGAGTCCTTACTCAAGTCCGGGTTCGCCCGTGAAGTGGTATCCGCCGACTGGCTGAGGGCTTGGCCCGGACGCCCGCTGTATCTTTGTCTCGTCGGCGAGCTCCGTAGTCTCTACGAAATACCCTATCTCTCCCGGTCGGTCGATATCCCTATCGACCGACCGGGTTGGTAGATAGGGACTGTTATGGGCAGACGTGTCGCTTACCCCCAGTCGCACCACTTGTTCGCCCTGTCACTTGGCATAATAAAAACAAAATTCTGTAACATAACTTTACCTCAGTGCCATCGATCTACTACAGCTACAGTCGAAATGAGAACGTCCTTTTTTGATGTCACCAATGTAAAGGCTCTTGGAGTTCCTACACGATGTGAATACAAAGACGTGTGTGAGTATACATTAGTTTTTCGTTATAGCATTCCTATTGAAGCTATCGAAGTGTCCATATTGATAATTTGTTAGCATCAATTAAAATAAACATATACATTAAAATATACATATTGAATATTCAGTTACAAACAAAACTCATTCCATACATGTTCTTTTCCATTTAACAATAAAGTTTAATTTCGCACTAAAATCGTTTAACCAAACAAATCCATGAAGTTTCACAGCCCTTTTCAGGATATTGCTTCAGGCACGTTTGCATTGTCCGTTGTCCATTTAATTAATTACGCTATGAATTCGATGAAAAGCCTTTTGAAACATTATAAATTCATCATAATGTTATTAAATTATGTGCTATAATGGGCTGTATAATAACTTTGTATCCCGGTTTTTCTTGTTGATCATCCCGTGAAATTCAATCAATAATTTTATTAGAAGTTAAAACTTAAATATTGAGTAAATTTCTAAATGAGAAGTCCTTTGAGGACAGTAGAAAACAGAAGAATATCTAGAACGTAGTGACGAAATGATAAAACTTGTAGTTGAGGGGAGGATAGAATGAAAAAGAAAGAGAAAAAGATCAAGTACAGCATACAGTGAACGAGTAAAATAAAGGTCAAGAAACTGGCTATGGACAGTCCAAATAAGAAGAAGCTACACCGACAAGAACCTGTCTATAGATGATGATGAAATTCAATGATTTACGTCTTAATTTTTTATCAAATTATTATACTTGTTTTTTATGATGCCAAGTAACTAGAGTAACAAATCGTGCGCCTAGTGGTAAGCGACACGCCTGGTGGTAAGCGACACGCCAGTCCATAACAGTTGCAGTGCCACTCGGTGCTTTAAATCACAATGATCTGAGGGGCACTGCCAGTGAGGTCACGTCACTGAGACATACGTTGCCAAGTCCCATGTGTCTATTCACCAAAACCCTTACACTTAAAAACCGGAACGCTTGGAGTTCCTTGTTCTACTGCGACTAAACGCTTTCTAGAGGGGGATAATCTTAGGCCAATAAAAGATAAAATAATAATCAATCTATGTTATATTTTTCATCAAACCAAGTGTGTTACAAAAGTAACCTTAATTTTTTATTGCATTAGTTTAATATCTTTACTCCCGTGCAATGGTTTTAAATTCACGATAAAAAATTCATCTGAAACTTCCACACAATCCTGACAGCTAAACTAATTTCTTCTCTTTTGCAAAATGGTTCAATAAACTTTTGTCAGATGCATATTGGTTCGCAAAGTCCCTTTGTCAGGTCAACGGGCAAAGCAGAACACCGCAAATCGAGTCAGTATTGATTGGCTATTCACTTCAACGTAGTATGTCATAGTCCTGCTTTTATGCAAAAGTTATTGCATTCGTGTCATAAGCCACAATATTTTGTACTAAAATCATAAATCGTGGGGTTTAAAATAAAATTTCAATGCTATTCAAATCGATGAAAAATTTTTGAGAAAAAAAAATGTATTTTCTTGACTGTCACTTGTTTGACCAACATGATATTCAATTATTAATAATTAGTACAGCAATATCTCCAGTCAGCGGCTGGTAGCTGTATAGGTACATGGCTGAATGGAGTAATAGATTTCTCACAGATGGCGCTACGAAAAAAGTCGTTAAAAATCACAAACAAAGATCTGCAAGAAGCACATAGAAAAATTCGTAAAGCCCGCTAGTTGGCATAGCGTCTGGCACGGTTTGCTGGGACGACGTTCGTTCGAAAAATATTGTATTCGATCTTGTTCAAATGTTGAAAGTATTATTTTTTAAGGTGACGACCAAGTCATGCGTCTGGTGGTAAGCGACTGGCTTAACAGTTGTTAATGCTACCCAGAGCTTTACCTCGCAAAAATCCAAGGGGCATTGCCACACGTCCGCCTGAGATATTAAGTTAACAAGTCCCATGGGCCTGTAGTATCACAAGCACCCTTACTTTTCAAAACCGGAACGCAGTAATGCTCAAGTCGCTGCTTGGCGGCACATTTGAATGAACGTGGCCGAGCAGTTCGAATATTCAATATTTCCTTCCGTATAACATTTACAAACTTCTGTAAAATTATTCAGAAAATAGAATGCATTTGCTTTGGAATTCAAACTTGTAACCTGAATGTTGTAACCGGGGCAAGATGATACGTTTTTTGGGATCTGGCGTTTTTTTAATTTGGTCGAATATTACTTATTGACAGTCATTGCTTTGGACTGACGTCAAACGGAGAACTAGAGCACCAGGACCGGGAGAGTTGGGGTGCTCAAGACTTATGACCAGCAGTGGATGCATGTAAGCTGATGAGGACATCAGCTGATTCAGCATCAGAACATTGCAACTTGCGATAATACTAAACGATTTTTCGTTTATAACGTCAAGTGACGGGACGAACAAGTTGTGCGCCTGATGGTAAGCGACACGCCTGTCCACAACAATTACAGTGCCACTCAGAGCTTTAAATCGCAAGGATCTGAGGGGCACTACCACTGCGCCCATCACATATACTCTTACTCTCCGAAACCGGAAAACAGTAATGCTCACATTACTTAGTGCTTGACGGCAGAAATAGGTAAAATGGCAGTATTTCCCTGGACCAATTCTTTCACAAGGAGCTCTACCGCTACTAAATATACCAAAATTAATTGCTAAAACAAAAGTAATAGGATTAAGGACCTTGCAAGCAAATATGCTATTAAAATTGGTTTATTAATCTAATTTCCGTGGCAATTTTTATTATTTAAGTGTTTGATTTTTTTATAGTGCAATATTATTTAATATTTGAGTATTGTATCGTGAAATATTATTTAATAATTACCATGCACTATAAATCTTTTAGGCCATGGAAAAAGGGAATCTAAAATAAATAACTGAATAATAAAAATAATGTTTTTTTTATGATACCGAGTGACGGGACAAAAACGTCATGCTCCTGGTGGTAAGTGACATGCCTGCCCGTCACCCTGAGACATAAGTTGACTAGTTCCAAGAGCCTGTAATTTCGGTAATGTTCACATTACCACTTGGTGGTAGAAATAGGTAAGGTGGCAGTACTTTCCTGGATGAATTCTTGGTGGATCATCTTTACAATTTAAAATGTCATGTCAGCATATATTTATTAACCTAATTTCCGTGGCAATTTTTATTATTTAAGTGTTTGATTCTTTTATAGTGCAATATTATTTAATATTTGAGTATTGTATCGTGAAATATTATTTAATAATTACCATGTAATATTATTATACTTGAATATTATTTAAATAATAAAAAATAAAAATTGCCGCGGAGATTAGGTAGTGACCATCAGTCCTAGAAAGACCGTATACTAAAATCACTAACATTTTAACAGGAACATGCAAAAGCTGAGATAAAACATGACCGCCATACACCACTTTAAAGGGATACAATGTCACAAAGTAAACGACATCTCAATAAAGTGGAATGTTTTTACTGAAACTGTCTCTTTTAGATCACGAGAGAACCGGGAATCTAAAATAGACATCCAAAATAATTTTAATTTATTTAGGGTATATCGTGGGGGCGTTACCACCACACATGATAAGGGTATTGTGAAAACCGAAAACAAAAAACATCGGACGTGTCTCGCTCACGAGATCGCCGACGTGTTCTGGGGAGTGGCCTTCACTAAAATAATCCCAATTGTTTTGTCCGTAAACGGGTTTATTCCGCCACACTCGCATTTGAGGAGTTGGATTTCAATAATAGGCTTTAGACAGACACTCTATCGCCCGTGATACAGCAGCCGTTTAAGCGCGCGTGTAAAGACGTTAGAAGGAAAAGGGAAAGACCGCGGATTGCGCTCATCAATCGCGCACTCCAATACACGCCAGTTTCACGCGGTCTATCCTGCGGTCTACGAAAGAACTAACTTAAAAAATTTCAAACATGTAATCGCCCACGATTACGCGTGCAGACCTTCCCGCGCACAATCCCGTACGCTCCATATCACGCGCCATAGAGTGACTGTGTAAAGAGAGCTAATGTCTGTATTGCACGATACGGCACCATTTGCCGTTTCTTGAACGCGAGTCCCTGACCCCTGCTGGCTGTGGCATAAAATACCACCTCACCCGTTAAATTAAAATCTTTTAGGCCATGGAAAAAGGGAATCTAAAATAAATAACTGAATAATAAAAATAATGTTTTTTTTATGATACCGAGTGACGGGACCAAAACGTCATGCACCTGGTGGTAAGTGACATGCTTGCCCGTCACCCTGAGACATAAGTTGACTAGTCCCAGGCGCCTGTAATTTCGGTAATGTTCACATTACCGCTTGGTGGCAGAAATAGGTAAGGTGGCAGTACTTTCCTGGATGAATTTTTGGTGGATCATCTTTACAATTTAAAATGCCATGTCAGCATATGTAGGAAATAAAATAATTTGTACTAAAACATTACATAAGTTATGCCAGCATTAATTACAAGCGTAAAACCGAATCGACTTCCAGCCGCTGCTGCACTTTTTTCTTATGTTTCTTTTTTCACAGCTCTGCACATATGCGAGCGTAAAATTATTAAATTTAATATTTTACCCATAGACATAACATGGTGGATGACCTTTGACCTCAATTATGCCAAGTTACAAGTTGAACCTCAGAATGTAGGCTTCATTTCCTTTCTTTATGTTATCAAGTGAGTAGAAGAACAACTTTTCTTGGAAGTGTCTATAGTAAATTTTTATTTTTATAATATCAAGTGACGGGAAGAACAAGTCGTGCGCCAGTGCCATTTAGAGCTTTAAATCGCAAAGATCTGAGGGTCGTCTGCGCCGGTCATCCGGAGACATAAGTTGACAAGTCCCACGTGCCTGTAATTTCACCAGCACCCTTACCCTTCAAAACCGTAACACAGAAATAGGCAAGGTGGCAGTACCACGCTGGGCGCACTCTTTTACAAGGAGCTCTTCTGCTATTAAAAAATAAATATAGCTAATTTTTAATAATAAATTATAACTAATTTTTCAGTTTTTTTTAATGTCACGATTTTCAATTATTTTTGTGAAATTAATCCACTAGTTTTATAAAACGATTCATGTAAAGATAGAACACCAAGAACATTATTTTTAGGATTTTTTCCTCAATGTTTGATCTTTGTATTATTAATAATAAAATTATAACTTTTTTATTAAAAAAAATCAACTTGAAAAGTTTTTATTTAAATTCGTTAATGGAAAGTGCACGAAATCCAATAAACCCGATTTATCCCATAGTTTGCCACCCTCAGAGGTGGAATATTTTCTTAAAATTTGATTGTAACCACGTCTGAGGTACCCCCTTTCCAACAAAAATAGAATCATCTAAATTGGTCCACAATGTAAGAATAATCGCGCAACACACACACACACACACACACACACACACACACACACACACACACA
>NW_020654051.1:2055999-2068694 GCF_003589595.1 Hyposmocoma kahamanoa | reverse complement strand
CACACACACACACACACACACACACACACACACACACACACACACACTCTCACACACACACACACACACACATAAAAAAAAGACGGTCAGAATTGAGAACCTCCTCCTTTTTATGATCTCTTCGTCTATCCACGATTACATATAGTACGAAATACTCACCAGCTACAGTCAGGTTCTTGGTCTGCTTAACAACAGCAAACCTCGGTCCTTCAGTGGACACCTCACAGGTGAATGTGATACGCGTGTTGTATCTCATGGGCAGAATCACTAAGATCGTGCAGTTGTGCATCGTGCAAGATCCCCTGGGCGGTGCTCCCGTAGACGTGTTGAATGTTCGAATTGGGGGCTGCCGGAGAAGCGTAATTGTTAGAAACATAGCGTGACAGACTTTTCTGAAGAGTTTTTCAAAGTGAATGAAATAAAATTAAAACTGACTATTGAGAACCGATCACTGTTTCCAAAATAATTTTTTTATTAAAAAAACCGACCTTAAAAGTTCGTGGAATTACATCTATTTGTCATCCCCTAGTTTGCCACCTTTAGAGGTGGAATATTTTTTTCAAAATAGAATCATCAAAATCAGTTCACAAATGACGGAGAAATCGCCTAACATACACAAAAAAAATATAGTTCAATTGAGAACCTCCTTTTTTAAAGTCGGTTAACAAAGTCATACCTCCTACTGTTTTGCCAAGGAGTTCTGCTTATAAAAGCACCCGTAATATTAATCCAATTATGTGGACTGTGTTACATTTCTTTGACATTGTATATTATATGATTTTGATAGCGGACAATGCCATAAATACTAATAATAATTGTATGTAACATAGATATAATAATAATAATAATTAACACACTCGACATAGCCCCGCACTAGGGAAACCCTTTGTCGCGGGGGCCATGGACACACACATAGACAACCACAAATTACACCCAAACTCACGAGAGAAAAAATATAGGCCATACAAATATTTCTGCCGACCCGGGAATCGAACCTGGGACCTCTGCGTGGCAGTCCGGCATGGTAACGTTTCGGCCACGGAGGCAGTTGAAGGTTATTTAAATATAAAGGTTTATATAAAGAAATATATTTAAAATTGGACAAGAAAAAACACCTTAAAAGCTCTAACTAACCTGCTGGTCAGGTGTAAACCGGAAAATCTCGTTATAGTCCCGGTACCACTTGACGGAGTGCAACGGAGGGTCCCCCTTCTCGTTAACGTAGTGGCACTCCAGACGAGCCTCCTCGCGAGGATCGCCATATTGAGGGACTTCCAACTTGGTAATGTTGTGCGCTGTGGCTATCACTGGACAAGGAAAAAAAATTATTACTACAACGATTCGTCTTCATGGACATTAAAAAAATACTTTAAATACCAGAACTAATTGTCGCACACCAAAAAACACAGTTATGAGAAGAAATTTAAAAATGAATTAAACTACTACGATAGAAATGGTGGACAGTAGTGAAATGAAAAAAAAAAAACTCGTTTTGTTGATGGAACGACGTACATTTATTTACCCTTATCCTTCAAAACCGGAATACAGTAATGTTCAACATTATTGCATGGCGGCAGAAATAAATAAGGTGGTAGTACTGCTCTGTGCAAACTATTTCACTACGAGTTCTACTGCTACTCTACTAAATTACGATACTGCTACTAAATTGTATTACAAGAGCGTTATATCATTTAAAATAAGTTTATTTGTTTTTCACGCAAATGAAGCGCACCCCTTTTCTCCTTTATTATCAAAAGCCGGAATAGGGTGTGCCAAATGAGTAGATAAATATCTATATAGTAACCTATAGGAATTTAGGAATGAAAGAAAGAAAGAATGACATGGTGTGGTTAAAACTGTTAAATATCATCATTACCTTTTTCGAATTTCGGAAAGCAGTTTTACTGCATTTTTATGTGAAAACTACTCATCTAAGAAGCTGAAGTTAAATTTTAAAGTAGTTCTGGTGTCGCCAAGTAAAAACAAAATGTAGTAGATAGACCTTTAGCCAAAGTAATCATATTTTATGAACTACTGGCTAAAGTTTCTTTAAACTAATGCAGATATTGTACGAGTAGTTACTTTTATATCTATGGAATGCAAACCACTCCCCGCAGCAACCTCATCTCTCTATGGCGCCTGTATTTGTACCACGTAGACTTAAAAAATAAGCTCACCGTGCAGAATGCGAAATCAAAGGGCGCGCGGCGTCTGCAAGAATTACTTTAAAATCCAACTTCAACTGTCTAGGTTAATAGTTTATCCCTACGATGCAGTAAAACTATTTCCGGGAATTAGGGATTATAAAAAAATATTTAATTAATATTTGATGGTTTTAACTACTATAAATCAATGCTCGTATCTATTTGTAGATAATTACCTGCTCATTTGGAACACCCTGTTCCAACCATAGCTTATATTGTCAATGTAGTAAAAAATTGCTCCAGGCTCTAAGTTACTAACAATTTATGTTGCACCATCTTTTTCCGTAACATCTCAAGTCAATAAGACAAGAGATAGAGAAAAAAATAAATTAAGTAATGCTTTACATCACTCATTGCCAAAGAATGTTAATAATGAATTTCAATAACATATTTATTCCTTTTTTAATAACTGAATTATGAATGAAGACATTAATAACACTATTCTAAGTGTATCCTCAAACATGCGATTTAAATTAAGACACAATAGTTGCCATAATGGATTAAATTTAGTATCTCCACAAGTTCCAAGAGTTGACAGTCGCTAGCTTCAGCGTCAAATATTTGTACACGACGGAACGTTCTGTGTAACGCCATGTTCGCTTCAATCGTCAGAGAATATTGGCTTTGTATCAATTTATATAACTATAAACCCGGTATTGCATTACAATGCCACTGAAAGAAAAAAACTATTCGTCTTTGGCATTTTTGATAGTAAATACAGCACTAGTAGTCGTGATGTGCTTACGTGCCATTTTACTACTGACATTTAATATCCCAACCACAAAGTACACCCTGAGGCGGAAAACATAAGACCACCCCGATAAACCTAGAAAGAGTGCAGAGAGCTCTCTGGATTACTCAACCCACATATTCTTAAACAAGTGCGATGTCCTCTCTGTTCGGCAACTGTTTATCCTACAAATAATTTTGAAAAAGCACTCAATTACTATATCACAATCCGTGATTTTAACCAAGCACAGACGATTTGATACCTTTTCGTCTCGTACACAACACCACACCGCACGACTCGCATAGATTCTTGGCATATTTCTCTAAATTATATTCCACTTTGCCAGGAATAAGATACAATGTAAAAAGACAGTCAAATCCTGGCTTGAGAATAAAATTATGATACAGAAGGTTTACTAGAAGCTATTTCATAATCATATTTATATATCCATTAATTTATATTATGCAACTACTAATAACTGTTTTATTGTTTCATAAATGTAGAAAATCTGTTTTTAAGATACCTAAAATACAGGTACTTAGTTTGGGCATCGCAACTACACGATTAGGTTCTAAGATTAAGATGTATATAGCTTTACTATGAAGATTATCTATTCAATGTTTCTTTTCTTATTGTATTAGATTAAGATATAATGAAATAAATCTAAGTTATCTTACGCACACACAATACAAGCCCAATCAGTTTTTATTTTATTATACACCACCTATTCCACAAGTACAGTCGATGACCTTAGATCTAGTCTAAGCCCCTAGCCGACTTTTTGGATCTGAGAGCTTTCTTACGAATTCTACAGAAAAATATAAGGTATTACTATGTAAACAAAAATCAAATTGGCTTTAAAAGTTTCTTAACACGTTAATCACTAATGATGCAATAAGGAAGTCATATCAAAATGAATTTTACGGCACACGGGTTAAAGGTTAAGTTTGTTTAACACCCTATCTACATACTGATCTACTCAGAACCAAACATACGGTTAGTGAGGTCAGGTACCTTAGGGCGTCGATTGTATACTCGCATTTTTTACTTTTGATTTTCATGTATTTTTCATGGAGATGTTTTCCCAAGTCTAGTTACAAAGATCTGAGTGGATACCATTTTGGTAACATTTTAAATGTAATTCTCTTTTTTTGTGTTTTATCTAAGATTGTTTTATTTTTTGTTATCATTTTGTTATATGTCTAACAATTTTGTCATGAGGTTACCAAATAGAGATGCTTAGATATTTAAAATCTTGTACTAAAATCTCTCACTCTCCCTTTGAAGGTCACATAAATCCACTATGATCGCCACTCGTCAGATCTCTTTTAACGTTGGTATTTTTCTTCAAAATAAGTTCATAAGTTGTAAAATGTACCAAAACCCGATAAAAAGAAATTAAAATTTGAGCCAATTCTTTTTTTAAATATTTATGCTAACTGTAGGTTCTAACCTCGTTTGGTTTTCTATTTATTTTCCCAAATAATCAAAAATCTAAAACTATTTACGGATCGTGAGAAATATATTTCTCACAGAAACCGAAAACGAAGATCTGCAACAAGCATATAGAAAAATTCGTAAGGTCCAGGTAGTTCGTTCCAAGGCTTAAATGGTTTGCTGGAAGACGTTGGTTTGAATTCAACCGGATCGAAGGATTTTTTTGTATTAATCATTATAATAAACTAGTGGAGTAATTTCACAAAAATAATTAAATATCATGGTGGTCAAACATAGCGACATTAAATAAATTTAAAAATATCGTGTTCTTCATAAAATTTTTACTACTGTTTACGGATTTCTTATCATGATTTTTTTAAATATATGGTCTTTTTCAATTAACTCGAAGTATGCTATGCAATGTGCTAAATCACTTTATTTCAAACGATATCAACGTAATTGCCCAAGGAACTCGTTGCTATTTTCTAAACCCGCGAGCCAAAGTAAATCTCATCTTCCTTTTTTTTTCAAATTCCATCTTTATAAATAGAATCAACTGTTCAGAAATTTACTCTAACGATCAATCAGCATTAACATCATCATGGCGGCCGTTTTATTATCAAGTCTTGGATATAAGCCTCTTTCCTCTTCTTCCACTCTTGACGATCCTGTACCCGACTCATCCAGTCCCAAAATCAGGGTCGTCGGATATCGTCCATCCAGCGCTGCGGTGGTCTGCCGCGCCCTGTGTCTCCACTCAATTACTCGCACTGTCCAGCGTCTCTCGTCCATTCTCTCAATATGCCCCGCCGACGTTCACCTTTTTTCGCCACGACAGCCATAACATGTTTAGCTTTGGTCCTATTTCCGACCCAAGCGTCGTAACTCCGAGCATTGCTCTAGTGACTCGGAATTTTTCAGCTCAGTTCTTTATTCATATAATACGTTAATACAAAAATATTAATACTGATTAAATTATTAATTAAATTACAGTCAGGAATATATAGTAATAATCAGGACTTCATTACAGTGTAGCAGGTCGTGACCTCAACCTTCACAAATTGTATTAAGTGTTATCGTATAAAGGATCGGACCGTACCATTGATGTATCGGGCTTCGTAATTAGCATGGGCGTCCGTTAAGGTTCAATTTTAGGTCCCTTTGTATTTTTAGTTTATATTAACAACTTAGCCACATGGAAGGTTTAGGCGCTCTTCGTGGTAGTGTTGAGTATATGCAATTCACCAGATACTTATCTGGTTAACCATAACCTCTTAAAACAATATTACTTTAACCTTATTTGACTTTTCGTACCATTACGCGGTCAAAGTAAGCTTATTATAATGTTAAAACTGTGATGTTTTATTGGCAGCTTTGTGACTATTCATTCACTCAGTTCGTACTATGACGCGACTTTAACATTAAAGTAATATTATATAGTATATTTAAATATAGTTCACAATTTGGTAAAATAATGTATAGCTCTGGCGGCCTGCTGACAACGACTGACCAAGGTTTAAATTATTCGTCGTTGTCAGCGAGCCTCTGCACCAGCCAGTTGCCAACATTCCGGGCCCTGGTATTCGTGTCGCATAAATGTGCACTTAATGTTTGGTGTCACAATTTTTACAGTAAAAGTGAAAAACATCAATTGACGTACAAAAATAACGTGTTGGGTAAACTAAAATATCCTTTGACTCAAACAAAGGTGCAGCTTAATTTATCAGATTCAGGATCCAACAAAGCGGAGCGGTAAATTAGTTTCGGAGTTGCAAGTTTTAATCAAAGTGGGGAGCGAACAAAAACAGAAGTTAACACATTTACATGTAGTTGCAGCATATTGCATATTCTACTGCAGTTGCTGTAATTCGCTACGGAACGATGTTTTTGCGGTTCATGTTTTGAGTACGCATATGGTGAGAGAAAAAAGGGTTCTAAAATTAACTTTTGAACAGTAGAATGTATAAACTCGATAAATGTTTTTTTCCTTTTATAAGCTCACGCGATACATGCAACCGTAGAGGCATACCACACCTAGAGGTGCCGGTGATGATTTTATACATATTTATCGGATATCGAAGTTATAACAGGTAAAAGAACTAATATTAATTGCTATTTCAGTAACTACTCTAGCAAACCATGAAATTTTTAATGCTGTGGGTCTGTCATTTAAAAAAAATAAACAACTTCATAAATACGTCACGACAATCGTGATTTCGGTGTTTATTTATTGGAATCATACCGTAAGTAGCGTTTTTTAAGTTTACCCTGAACATAAATGTTTATAAACTATACTTTAAGGAGTAATTTCATGGTAAACGTTAGAACTACTCGAACGGAATATTATCATATTTATCCAAGTACACCAAAAATTTCATTAGTGCTTTTCAAGTGCAGGATTTGCGGTGTATTACTGAATTTTATTTGAGATGTTTTTGTTGTAATACGGAGGGTATTTATTTAGCAATGCAGAATAATAATTTTTTATTTATAAAAACTTGTATTTAAACTGAATGCTTTTCTAATTTGCGAAACCAAATAGCCGCCATTTTGCGGTAGGAGGAGCGCATCGCGTTGGCGGGTATGGATGGTTTATTGGAGTTATATTTGGATACGTGTTAGGTTCGGGGTAATGGTGGCTGTATTAAAAGACCAAATGTACCCCTTTTTGTACGACAATAACACTGTACCAGATAATCATTTTAGAAGCAGTAGAGCTCCTTGTGAAAGAGTACGTCCAGAGAAGGACTGCCACCTTACCCATTTCTGCCGCCGAACAGTAACGTGAACTTGTAAGGGTGCTGGTGTAATTACAGATTCGTGGGACTTGTCTACTTATATCTCAGGGTCACTCCGTATGATATGCCCGAGATACTGCAGCTTCCTCCTTTTTATTGTTTTTAGGAGCTCCAAGCCTTTGGGCATCGTCCACAGTACGTTGTATCTGTCCACGATAATATTTCCAAAATTTATGAAAAATTTCTATACTCTCAACATAAGATGGTAACTTCACATGAAATAGTCGTATTATTATTTTTGACATCTCTTTTAGAATCTCGCCTCTTTCATGGCCTAAAGATAAATTATCATTATCTCGCTACACCATTGTGCCGCTGTATACCATGACCATGATTTCGATTTTCACTTAGTAGATTCATTTATTTCTTTCGTTTGATAATAATTGGTGCGTCCCATGACTTGCACGATTCCACGATTCTCGTCTTCGGTATTATCGCTCGGAATCTGTTACAACATTACGCTTATATCCTAATGGTGGAAGAAAATTGCTAAATGTGCTGGAATACGAATGTTTTATTTACGTAATTACTTCGGAACAAGAATTCATTACACGTAATTGGTATTTATGAGCTGACACGTGTAGGGTCTGCGGTAATGATGGCTGTATTCAAAGATCAAATGTACACCTTTTGTAGGACAATGATATTATTTCAAATAATCATTTAAGAAGCAGTAGAACTACTTGTTAAAGAGTTCGTCCAAGGAAGTACTGCCACCTTACCTATTTCTACCGGCTAGCCGTAGTGTGAGCATTACTGCGTTACAGTTTTAAAGGGTTAGAGCGCACTATTTAGTTAGGATGCAGTGCGTAAACGTTACAGGCATAATCTCAGTACAGAGTACTAAAAAAACCGACCTCAAAAGTACGTGGAATTACGTCTATTTGCTAAGTTTTATTGAAATATCCCCTAGTTCGCCACTATACAGGACTTGATACTGGAGATAATAAAAACAGGTTCTCACTACAACACTACTCAAAGTATATCGAGAGAAAAACGCCTTGAATTTGAGAAATAGCAAAATCAATTAAATAATTGCTAAAAGTAATTGCTCCCAAATTAAAGTCAGGCGCTATTTATAAAAATGAATCTTCACGCGTGAACAGCCACCCTTTGAGGTGGTTGATTTTTTCAAAATAAAATGGGACCACTATGGAATTACCCCCTTTCCAACAAGAAAAGAATCATGAGAATCGGTTTACAAATACCGGAGTTATCGCGTAACATACATACAAAAAAAAAAGAACATACAGTCGAATTGAGAACCTCCTCCTTTTTTGAAGTCGGTTAAAAAGGGACTTGTCACGTCTCAGAGTAATGGGCGCTGTGGCACTGCCACTCAGGTCGTTTGCTATAGACAGACGTGTCGGTTATCACCGGGTGCACTAGTTTACCTGTCACTTGGTATAATAAAAATAAATCATACCAATTACCTGATTAAGAACCAAGGAATTGAGTGGCACTGCAATACAAACTCATACTATCCTTATTTCATAGGTACGCAAATTACACTTGAAGTCATCACATTGGCTAAACTCTACCGCGCAATCGTAAGGCAGATTCCCTTGAAAAGAATGAGCAAGAAACTCTAGGGGTTGCTCTTTGTAAATAAGCATTTGTACACACTTATAATTTACAATATTTTTTCAAACATTGCAGATCCAGACTATTTGCTAGAGCTAAATGTTTTGTCATTCAAGTATGTAGAAGCTGTATACTAACATTTAGTATATAATTTTTGTTTTATGACAGTATTAAACCTCGTGAATGGCAAATTTTTAATATCGGCCGGAATCTTATTATAGAAGCGTATACGGGAAAAACTGTTTTACTAGATCAAATGGTTTAGGTATTTTCTATTACATAACGGTCTAATAAAAATATACCATACACCCAAGGACATTGTCTAAGGAATGTGCTAATTTGTGAGACTATAGGATGTACTTTATCCGATCACACAAAATCTTGAAAACACGTGAAAATAAAAGTCTAAAATAAATAATTTTAGAATAAAATGCCTAACTCTTAGGTTTGTTACACATAGGAAATGAAACTATTTTTCCGGATTTAAATCGCGTATATTTGTTTTTTCAAACAAACCGACATTTCGGGCCCTTTACAAGTCCCATGTCCAAACAACAAAAAAACCAAAAGACCAAAACAAAGTCAACCGTGACCATGTTACCTGTAAAGGGCCCGAAACGTCGGTTTGTTTGAAAGAACAAATATACGTGAAATAAATCCGGAAAAATCTTTTCATTTCAAAAATGCCTGTTTAACAAAATTTTTATATGGAGATATTTATCTTAACTGCCTCTGTGGCCGAACGGGTAGTATGCTGGACTGCCATGCAGAGGTCGCGGAATCCCCAGGCCAGGTATGTCCTACATTTATTTCTCTCGTGAGTTTAGGTGTAAATTGTGATTTTCTATATGTGCGTCGATACAGGGTTTCCCTATTGCGGGGTCATGAGAGTGTGCGTTATTATGTGTGGCGTTATTATCTTTGAGTAGGTACTACAGAGAAACTACTAAATTTTGGATTTCAAAAAGCAGAGAAACTGCACGGTCGGACGCTTTTCGATGCCGCGTCTGTGTCAAATTTTCTCCACCTGTTCTTACTTTATTCATATTAATTTTCAGCGTGCAGATTGTATGACGCGAGAGGCGTCTTGTCAACTTATGTCTCAGGATGACGGGCGTAGTGGCAGTGCCCATAAGATCTTTACGATTTAAAGCTCTGAATGGCAGTGAAACTGTTATGGATAGGCGTGTCGCTTACCACCAGGCGCACGACTTGTTAGTCCCTCCACTTAGTATATTTTATTTTTATTACATCTCTCTGTTGTCAAGGACGCTATACATGCGCGTCTCCTACAACCGCGAAGTGCATTGTTCTGAAACTATATCTGCTTTGAAACTAAGTAACATTAAGCTATCGCTTCGCAACTTTGGGCTGGCATAATTTCCACCGTCTATTATTCCGCGATTCCACCGAGCTGGAATTTTGAAACTATGCATCATATAATTTAATTAACCAGAGAAAATAAGGAAAGTTAGTACCCATCAGAACGTACAACTTTCAGAAGCTCATCTAGAATAGTATAACATCTCGAAAAAGTTCCTTATTAGAAATACATTCAAATTTATTACACGTGAGAATACAAAAACCGATATTTTTTAATGTGTTGTGTTTTTTTGTGATTGGACGCCTTGGATTTGAGTGAATACTCAAATCCAAGGAGTCTTCGTTCGGCGTTCTTAGTAGAGACTTTTTGGACGATTTTCTTCCATCTGGTTCTGTATTCGACCTCTCTCAGGGCAGTTGTTATAGGAAGGCCGGTGAGGGCGGTCTCTTGGTCACTCCATCGGCCAAGTGATCGACCGCGGAGTCTCTTTCCCTGCGCCTTACACACCACAACCAGTTTGTCAAGGTTGTCTGGTTGTCGGCGAAAGTTCAGGGGGGCGTGAACGTTGTTTTTCTAAAACTGCCTAGGTGACGTAGTGATATAATGTTGTATAAAGAGAACGTGGCATACGAGAAAGCGAGAAACCGAAATTTTTTGGTAATGAGAGAGAGAGAATGTTGTATTGATTGTATTGTACTTATAATAAAAGTGGCGAGTTAATTTACGACGCATTCTAGTTTCTTATAAATCCTTTGTAAATGGGTTTTGAAAGATTTTTAAGTTATAATGATGGGAAATATATTATAAATAATTTTTCCATGAGCAGGCTTCGCTTAGGCTTCGTTTCCACCAGAGATGTACGAGGTAGAAAGGCGTGCTTTGCGCAGCTCTGGTGGCAGAGGGCTAGCGGAGCTAAGTATTTGTACATACAAAAAAGCGAGACACATGTGCGAGGGATGCGCGAGAGGAATGTGCGTGAGGTACGCAAGCGAGGAACGTGTGCGCGGGATATGTGCAAAACGGTGTAGGGAACTAGAACTAGCTGCTGGTATGAAAACCTCCGCTCACCCCAACACACCGCATTCCACCCCCGCACAGCAAAAAGAGTCCGCTACTCACACTTGCTTATGCTCAGGCCAACGCGCGTTTCAATGTGGCAGGGTTCACACAAACTTGTACATTACAAAAATTGCCGCGCCCGGTACGCTTCCGCGGTCACCTCAGTATGGTCCTCTGACCATTATTGTTGTGTGCTCGCTCAGCCACACAACGTTTCACAGCTTCACTAGCCATTCTCCTTCACTTCCTAGGCTTCACCGCCTAGCTACCTCGCACATCTCTGGTGGAACCGCAGCCAGGTCAAGTACCTAATGTATTTTGAACAAATAAATTTAAAAAATCGTCAACATATACATTTCGCTACGAAGTTCACTTTTCTGCAATTAGCATTGTTGGCGTTACCTGTTAGGTGTCGTCACCATTGACTTACAATTATATGGACGTCGGGTCCGTGCTAAAAAGTGTCCGAACTTATAGGGCGTTAAAATCATATACAGAGCGTCATTCACGCTCTAGTCTTCGTTTGTTCGCCTGACAGCGAAGCAAGCAAAATTAGACAGTACTGCGATGACATTACAATTTAAATTCAACGTTTTAGCTTTTTCATATTCCTTGACATGTCACTACGTTTAAATAGGTTGATTTGGGACATTTTTTTCGTGGTTTTTGTATTAGACCCGTCGTCCAATTATTTGTAAGTCAATGGTCGTCACTGTTAAAGTGTTCATATTACAATCAACATCTAATTCATCATTTTAGACGCAGTTTCCTTCAGAGGTCTCAGGTTCGATTCCCGGGCCGGGAGAAATACTTGTACGGCCTGCATTAATTTCTCTCATGAGTTTGGGTGTAATTTATGGTTGTCTATGTGTGTATCCATGGCACCCGCGATACAGAGTTTCCCTAGTGCGGGGCTATGTTGAGTGTGTGCGTTATTATTATCATATTATTATTTTTACTCTGTTTACATAAAAGGTTTAGACGCAGTTCCTTTTGAAAGTGTTCGTTCAGGGATGTATTACCCACCTTACGTATTTCTCAATGCTCACAGGTTGACGAACATCAAGCCATTTGTATCCTTATTTCTGTATCAAAACGACAATAATTGTAGCGTATCTGTTCTCGGTATATCGAATTCGCAGAAAATACAATTCGCAATATATTTCATTCTACGGTTGTATTTTCAGTAGGCTTATTTATGAGAATAGATCAATGCGGTATTTTGTTGTTCATCAAAACAAAAGTACTTACCATATTTTATGTGTTTAAATATTTATATATTTTTTTTATAAAATGTAATTAAATAAGAAGTAGACTTTCATTTTCTCGTTATTTACGCAATTATCAGTATTAGTACTGCCGCCTTAACCTATCCGCTCACGCGATGCACTCCTCCTACCGCAAAATGGCGGCTATTTAGTTTCGCTAATTAGAAAAGCATTCAGTTTAAATACAAGTTTTTATAAATAAAAATTATTAATCTGCATTGTTAAATAAATACCCTCCGTACTATCAACAAAAACATCTCAAACAAAATGCAGTAATACACTGCAAATCCT
>NW_020654051.1:1953939-2045999 GCF_003589595.1 Hyposmocoma kahamanoa | reverse complement strand
TCGCATTGTCTTTTGATTTCGTCGAATATTACTTACTTGACAGTAATTGCCTCGAACGGAATGTCGAACGAGAACGAGAATAGATTCACTGCTTCAGAGGCGTTTATACTCTACGACTATTTGTGTGTATGAAAATTTAAGTGCCCCTTCAAATTAGACGCTTATAGAAGCGATGCAGTCGCTCCACTACTAATTTTCATACAACATTTAGAAGCACAGCGCCTCAAACTGTATGAAAATTAGTAGTCAAATTTAGACGACGATTCATGGATGCTGTTGCATATGTTATAAATACTACTTATATGTGACTCGGAATTAGTAGAGGCGAAGCTACAGAGCCTTGAACACCGCCGTAAAGTTGCCTGCTTATCGGTACTTTACATGATATATCAAGGAGAGTGTGCGATGGAATTACACGATTTAATTCCGCTTAGCCCTTTCCATCAACGGGGGACTAGGCTTAGGCTTGGGTTCCACCCCTATGTTGTGGATATTCCAAAGATTCGCACGAGGCGTTACGCTTCCACATTTATATGGCGACCGGCTATGGAGTGGAATTCCCTGCCTGCAGACTTGTTCCCTGAACGTTATAACTTGGAGCTTTTCAAGGCGAGAATGAATAGACATTATTTAGATATGCATGCTCCATCATCGACTTCATCGTCACTTTCTATTAGGTGAAATGGAGGTCAAAAGCACACTTACATGAGAATAAAAAAAATGTTATTTGAAAAAATCATTACTCTAAGGTATTTTCAATCGTTATATCACTTTCAACTTTGTTGATATGTCCTCGCAGTGCACAGAACAACAATACTAGTAGAAGTGGTTAGTTAGCATCACACGCGTGACCATAGCGTGGACAGTTGTCCATACTTGAACCCAGTCCGCTAGTTTCGCTTTGTACGGTATAGTTGTGTCATTCGTCTGCGCAAATTCTCTAAAATCTGTTTGGAAACGTGAAAATGATGGCCGCATCAAAATATTATACGTGGTCGTATTTCGTATCATCGGTAAGTCTTATTTTAATAAATTACTGTAACAAATGAAAGTAAACATTATCCCAATGCAATATGATCGACTTTTATCTTTTGGAGAACTAGGTAAAGATCTCGAATTTTCCACGCTAATAACGAACTAGCGAAAAATTTCTTCATGAGTGTTTTATTAATTTTAAACTAAATTGATCGGAATAAAGTTCATTACGCAAAGTGTGTGTTGAAAAAGACATCTCTTGTCGAGAGAACACTACTTCCTATTCGTTCAAATGTTAGTCGTTCGTCGTAATCCAGCTACTGGTCGCAAGATGGCAGCACGTTAGCAAAAGTAATTGAGCTTTCAACGATATAACGACCAGATAATTATAAAGATTTCATAATGTTTATCATTTTGTTTAGAAGACTTCGAAACGTAGATTTATCAAATAATTTTGAAAATATTATCGTGGACGGATAGAGTCACCAATGACAACGTATTGCGGAGGATGCGCAAAGGCTTGGAGCTCCTGAAAACAGTAAAAAGGAGGAAGTTGCAATACTTCGGCCTCATTATGCGGAGTAATAAATACTCTCTACTGCAACTCATTCTGCAAGGAATAATCCAGGGCCGCGTTAGACGTGGTCGTAGAAAAACCATGTGACTTCAAAATCTTCCAGAGTGGTTCAACTTAAGTAGTACAAAAATGTTCCGAGCCACATCTTCACGGACCCAATTGTTACAATGATAGCCAACCCCCGGTAGGAGATGGCACCCCTAAGAAGAACAAGTGTATGTATGTAAATATAGCATGAAACCTAATTTCTAGCGCTTAAAACCATGTCAGTCCGTTTAATCTAAAATTTCTTTTCAGATAAGTGGCTGGCGTATAAGACAGGTAATTTAAGGAGTACCCCAAGGATGCGCCTTGAATATTTTATATAGAAGACGTGCCGCTAAAAGGCTGCGCTGGAACTTAACTCGTGATGTATTAAATATGCGTCGAGGTTAAACGTGTATTTTAACGGTGGATTAAGTTTGCAGTAGCGGATAATAGGGGGGCAAAGGGAAGGGAAAAAATGAGAGCTTCTTAGTAGTAAAGTACTTACACAGCGTTATTTAAACTTACGACTATGTATTGTGTTATGTGAGAGGGAGTAACCCGGGGAAATGGTTGTTTTACAATTGACAGATTCTATCTCCAATGAAGGTATGTAGCTATGACAAATAAAAGTGTTTATTATTAATGCCGCCCGTAATGGAAAACACTACAAAAAAGCCTTTCAGGGGAACGTGTGAAACGGTCGACGATGTCTTAACCAGAAAGAGGATAATAATAAGAATAATTAGCATATATATATAGATCTCACTGCTGGGCACAAGCCTTCTCTCATAACAAGAGAGCTTGAACTGTAGTTCCCTAGCGAGTTCAATAATTGTGGATGTGTGCAAGTTTCCTAGTGATCGCTGAAAAGTTTATGGTTGACCTTCCGATTGAGAGGCAGTTCATTCATTCATTCATTCATTTATTTATTTGCATTTCACATGGATGATAAACTTATACATGTAAGCAAAGCAAGCAAAGTTACAATGGAATTTAAATACATTGCAAGCTTGAACGTAGTTAATTAGTAATTAAATAATTATATTATAGATTCTAAAATTATTAATAAACATAATTATTACATAATATTTTTATCTTAAAATTAATTAAATTATTATTTTTATAATTATTAAAATTTTTTATTACTATTACATTTAATTTAATTTCATTTATTGCAATTATCATCACATTTTAATAAACTTAGATACATACATGTGATACCCTGTTAGGACGTAGCACAATTTAAACTTAAACCTAATGATACAATTATTTTAACATATATTATAATATATATTATAATATATATTATTAGTACATTTATTTTATTATTATAATATATATTATTGGTACACTTATTGCTAATAATAATTTTTACTGATTTGTATTTTGAATTATTACCTAAATTTCATATAGACATGTCAATCAATTTCAAATACATTTATCGCCAAAAAATTCAGACATATTATAATAGGTTTTTTTGTTTAGAAATTCCTTTAAACGTTTTTCAAAGACCGTGTCTTTATCCAAATTTTTAATATAATTTGGGATGTGGTTATTATTAAATTTTTAATATAATTTGGGATGTGGTATATGTACTTTTATTAACATAGGGTGTGGTGCACAAGAAAATAATTTTAGGCTAGAGGGGGGGAAGTTTAAGCTTGTTCTTTTTATGAGAGCAAGTAACGGGATGAACAAGTCGCAGTGCTGCTAACAGCTTAAAATCGCATAGATCTGAAGTGCATTGCTACTTCATCCGTGATCCTGAGACATTAGTTGACAAGTCTCACATGCTTGTAATTTCACCAGTATCCTTATCTTCAAAATCTGCTCAAATTACTGCTTGGCGATAGAAGTAGGTTAGGTGGCAGTACTACCTTGGATGAACTCTTTCACAAGGAGCGCCACTGCTGGATTTTGGACCTGTTTAGTAAGCAGGTCCAAAATCCATCCACCCAGGTCCAAAAGACTTATGCGAGTAACAATAACGAAAGCATCATAATTATATTTTGATATTGTGAAGTACATACGGATGAAAGCCAATATTACCCTGAGAGTCGAGCAATTGGAGTCCCGTTACATTGTGAATTTTAATTCATTTATAGTGAGAGTATCAACTTAAGATCTATCGACCTTCATGAAAAAGGACTTTCGGCCGAAGAGAGTCATGTACCAATGTTTCCGAGGACGATTACCGGACACCCACGTTGCGTCACACGTCGCAGTCCATACGTGTAACTAAATAAATAGTGTTTTATAATATTATTATACATGTTAGTCTATGAGGTATGTATTTACGGGTATTTGTAACGTAATCATACATAAATAAACAATCTCTATTTTGAAATTTGCATTGAATTGACATTAAATTATTTTTTGTGAAATTACTCCACTAGTTTGTTATAATTATTCTCCATCTTCCCCAATAGTATAATACTTAGAGTGTACGTGTGTAAAAACCTTTTCCTTGTATTCCACGTCGAAACGTCAGTTACCAGTGCAAGTGCAAATTAAGGCGTATAGCACAATAGCAAGGAAAGTGAGCTCGGAGCACGTAGATAATACAATTCAATGCAAAACTAAAGTGGAGGGCTGACTTACATATATGTATATGTATATCTACAGTTATGGCGATACTCCACGCAGCCTCGTGCTGTAATAAACCGGTTGTAATTTGCAACAGTTGTTACCTCTGTGTACACACATTACACTGTAATTTAATGAGCAGCCACAGACACATATGTGTCTAGATAGACGCCGCAAGTACCGCGATCTGTATAAAAACCAAGCTTGCCACATTTTTTGTACCTGTGATGACATCATGAGCGCTATTTAGTGTTGGGAAACCTCCTTCGGCACAATTTTTTTTAATTATAGATTTTAATAAAGATTTTCCAAGTATTTGTTGATTGTGATTGCAAATGAATTGATAATGTCTTGAAAATGGTCGTAATTACTAATTTAAAAAAGTAACAAATTCTGGACAGTTAATATAATTCAAACTTTATCCTGTTGGAATGTCATTGAAAGTTCAATACGATCAATACCTATTACTTCAATTTACGACGTTTTGACTTTTTTATTGAAATTTCAATCAATGTGCTGCCATCTAGCTGTTGATTTGCTAGTAAAAAGTCATCTCGAATGCAACGCTGTAATTTGGTCGCCACACGAAGCCAAATACAAATTAATGATAGAACGCATCCAGAACAAGTTCGTTAGATACCTATATTTAAAACAATATGGTGTGTACCCAGGTTATCCACTGCTATATCCTACCCTATTTGTACTCGGCATGTTAGCCTATTATAGACTGGAAGTAAGAAGAGAAGTAGCTCTCGCCACTTACTTATTAAAAGTACTGCGTGGTAAGATACACAACCCATGTGTTCTAAACACAGTTCAGCTGTATGTACCTGACGGGTACGTAGGGCGACGCCGGCGGCCGCCGATGATGTGGGTGCGCGTTGCGCACCAATCTGCTGCACAACGCGCCCCATATGCGGGCGCTGCGTGCCCTCAACGAGGTATCACACGACATTGATTTGTTTGATTGTACTCTGAATGAATTCGCACAGGCCGTATATTGTAGAATATCAAGGGAAGTTTGTTATAGTTAACATGTACGTAAATATCTTATTAGTAACTACACTATTGTATTAGGTTATACCTGTAATGATAGTTGTAAGAGGTAAAATAAATAAATAATTAAATAAATAAATAAAATAATAAACTGATTGGTGAACGACGACGAATTCGAGATGTTTACTTAGTTTTCCAAAAAAGGAGAGACTGTATTGCAGCGGCATTAGGTTTACTTTTGTTTCTTGTAACAAAAAATGATTACGATAAACGAAAATCGAAAATTTATTAAAATTAATGAAATAAGACGAAATGATGATACGGAACACCCCCATAGATACTATTACAAGTGCGACTATCCTTGCAAATAAGGCATTTTTCTACGATTTTCGAGGTTTTGCGTGAGGTAATTGACACGATAAAAAAGTACAAAAAGAAAATGGCGGAATAAACTCAAGTTTGCGGAAGTATTAGCACACTTGTCACACAAACTAAACACATCTATTGTATTTATTGTTCTATGGATATACCCCACCGCATTGAGACATGGTGGTTGACTTTGACTGAAACTCTCTCCTTAAAAAAGACCTGTGCTCTGCATTGGAACGCGAAAATGGTTCACTAACATCAAGGTATCTTATTGCAAAAAATATGTCACATTTGAAAGTAAATTCCATGTTGTTACGAATAATACTATAAATTCTTTTGCAACGCCATTTGTTTTCTTGTTTGTGTATGGAAACCATGCTAACTGTAACGTATCGGTTCTCGGTGTATCGAATTATCAGAAAATACAATTCGCAAAATATTTGGTTCAACGAACCACGAAGACTCGGAAGATTGTATTTTCACGAGGTTTATTTACGAGATTAAGTTATTGCGGTATATTGTTCTTCAGCAAAATAAAAACTACTATATACTTATTAATAAATATGTCTATTGAATTTACTTTAATTTGTCTCATTTTCTACGCAATTAGCAGAAGCAGTACAGTCACTATAATGTCCCGTCTTTGGAACATGGTTTCTTAAACAATGGTGACTGGAGCCGCCTTTTAAGCATAGGCTGTGTCAGGAGGCGCCGTTTTTTCTTACCTACACGTTTTAAAATACACATAACTAACCAACTTAACCAAACAAAAAATATTAATACATCCTTACAATCTCTTATTTTGTACATGTGTGCGTTTTCGTGTGTTTGTTTGTCTGTATGTGTGTGTGTGTGTATCAGGGCTCATTGAAAACCAGCGCGACAGTAAATTATGGCTATGGCTTATGCTGAATGAAGTGCTTTTGCGTATGCCACAACCACACATATGACAGTACAAAATTTGTAGTCGTTGTATTTAGTTTTTCGCTTTTTGTCACTTTTGTCTGGTTTTGTTTTTTTTTTTGTTTTATTGTATTTTTTATTTTGTTTATTAATTCTTTTTATTTTGTTTTGCTCGTCTATGTTATCAATATTTTTTTTGTATCTATGTGTTGTGGCGTTACAATAAGGCTCAACTCACACTCGCGCAGAGTCAAAGCGTCGACACGCGTCGACGTTCGATTCCATATTTGCATAACACATATTTGTATCTTAATAATGGGAAAATAGAGATGGGTATGCTGTAGGCGAAAAACATGACGCGTCGCGACGTTTCGACTCTGCGCCAGTGTTAGTTGTTCCTAAATGTCTATTCTAATGTTTTTACGAGTGGCGATCTAGCAGTGCATCAACTTCTTCACGTGATTGTGTAATCTTCTTGCATTGCATGGATACATGTTATAGTACATTTTCAATTTCTTGTTCAAGACGTTGTAAAGGTTTGCCGCACGTTTGTCATATTGCCTATCTGCACATATAGCATTGCTACTAGCAACTCGTATCCTCGTGTCCTTTTTTTTTTAGTAGCAAGCCTTCTTTAAACTATTGTTACTTGATATCATAAAAGGTATATTTATTAAAAACACAAGTCCTTTATGGTTACTATTCATATTGATGCGAAGATTAAACAAACAAAAATAATATCCTACGATTTCATGGAACCAGTATCTATTGCCAAACGCTCATAACCAAGTAATCCAAAAACCAAGTCAGCAGGTCTTCGAATTTCTGTTACATTTCTTACAGACTTCAGCGCTATCTGTCAGAAACTTGTGAAGTTTCTTCTTTCTGCCAGGTAGCTTTACAGCTACCAGAAACTGACGATAGATATGATTGTATTGATTGCAATATTTATTTATTGAATATCATGATTTTTTCTTGTGATTTTTAGTAGCAGTAGAGCTTCTTGTGCAAGCTGTAATGTGAGCATTACTGCGTTCGTGAAATCACGGGCACATGGGCTTGTTAACTTATGTCTCAGAGTGAAGGGCGTTTGGCAGTTTCCTTAAGATTTTTGCGGTTTAAAGCTCTGAGTGGCACTGCAACTGTTATGTCGCACATTACAAAATAATAATAAAATATTTTACCTACTACAAGTTAACTGTTGATATAAAGGCACGCACGCAGACACACATGCACACACACACGCACCAATATTTAGTATCAAATTAATTTGTCATAAAATAAAAATATAAAAAATACAATTTTTATAAAATTAAGAGCTCTCATGCCAAAAAAGTTTTGACGTTGGCTCCGCACAAATTTGTGAAACAAATATACGCCTGAAGTTCGCGTGACATGCGACAGGAGATGTTGAATTTTACGCATTAAAAGTACCAAATTCGTTTTAGCGGAATAACTCTAAAACTAAAGGGATTAAAAAAAATCCGTAGTGACAGTTGTCGATCATGCATAAATATAATTAATTATCTAATTTTTGTCCTAATAACCTGTAGCATTTCGAGGATAAATCGAAAAAATATGAAAATTAGAGCACATTTCGTGATTTTTATCTATCGAGGAAACTTTATTGTTTTATGTTTCTGATTAATGTCTATGCTTGAATATATCGTGTAGTTACTCATACAATATTTTATTTTTAACTTTAAAGTGGATATATCCCTCTAAAATCAAATCGAAGATTAGGAATTTTTCCTCTGCTCCCTCTTAAACGATAACACCAAAAAACTATCTGAGATGAGAAGTGGCGTCTCTTTTAACAGGGTCCTGGCAGAATACGCCGTGAGCGAGTTCTATGTAAAGTTGTAAGTTCCTTCCGTTATTAGTTATTTTCAATGGTTTAATATAATAATTATAGAGTTAGTCTTAGATGATTTTAGCAAATAGTTGTTATGACAGCGAATAAAGTTTTTATCTGTCTATTTATATATCCATTTTTAACCGACTTCAAAAAAGGAGGAGGTTCTCAATTCGACTGCATGTTTTTTTTTGTATGCGTGTTACGCGATAACTACGGTATTTGAGAACCGATTTTCATGATTCTTTTTTTGTTGGAAAGAGAGTACCTCCGTAGTGGTTCCATTTAATTTTGAAGAAAATCATCCACCTCTAAGGGTTGCTGTTCACGCATGAAGATTCATTTTTGTAAATAGCGCCTAAATTTTATTATACGTAGCAATTATTTAATGGTTCATTTTGCTATTCTCCAATTCAAGGCGTTTTTCTTTCTCAATATACTTTGAGTAGTGAGAACCGATGTTTACCTGTCCCGTATAGTGGCGAGCTAGCGAATGAATTCGGATTTGCGCACTTTCCGGTAACCGATTTCAATAAAACTTGGTAATTATTTGTAATTTCACGTATTTTTGAGGTCGGTTTCTTACTCAATACTCTGTATTGAGATCATTTTATAAAAATATTCTACAAACTCGTTATTATTATTGATGCAAAGATCGAGCAATACATTATTACGAGCGGTAGCCTAGCAACAGACACTAGTTCATGTTCAGTCAGACCAAAGGAATTTTTCTTCCACAAAAAAATATTGTGAATATGAATATAAAACATCATGTTAGTCAATAAAGAAATATCTTTGATGGTTCTTTTTTATTTCTAAGAGGGTAGAATAAAAGCAATGTATGCTGTAAGACATCGGTGAGTCTTCGTAGAACGAAACGTGTTCGCAAATACAAACCAAAACACAATTAAATAGAGTTCAATTTTCTAACCAATGAGTTCGTGTGGCGCTCCATACGTATCAAGTTCTGTTGTAATTACTTTTTAATCCCGCGGGATTTAAGATTAAATTCGTATAGTTAACTAAACGACAGTAAACTTTGGGGATTAATCAAGTGCTTAGACAATTACAGGCATCATATTGTCGCGTACAATTTATTCAAATGCAAAAAGCTTATTTTTAATTTATCGAGGGATGAGAAACAGGTGTATAAAGTTAGTTACTTACGTAGTTAGCAGTGGGTAATGGCGAGTTTAAAAGTAGGTACCCACTGAGGTAACGAGGTGTGTGACGCAACCTGTGAGGACTCTGTAACTTCTTGTAAGCATGGCTGGCGCAGACTCTGTCGCCAGAGCGGCCGAGAACCGCAAAAGGCTCAAATACGCGAACCTTAGTCAGTGCTATAAGTTTGTGCCTTTTGTAGTTAAAATCCTGGGTCCTTGGGGGCCACAGGCGAAACTACCAGCAAACGACCTGTTAAATTGCACTGTAAAAGCCTCCGGCGACCACATTACTAGCAGTTTTTCCGACAAATAATAAGTTTAGCATTTCAAAATTTTCTACTTATGAACTTTCTTATGGTATTTAAATTCTCACGTAGTTAAAATAACGGTACAATTCTACAATAAACCATATAATCCACTGATTACTGACAAAACAGTTCATTCGGCAATGAAATAATACCGTTGATTGATTGCAATTAATTCGTTTAACCACTTTTCACAGCAATTAGTTCGAAAGTTGATCGGTTGAAACGGATTTTAAATGTCACGCGACGAATTCGCAGGAAGCGGCAGCGCTTGTTCACTTTCCGCGTAACTCACACAAAAAACCTATTTTATCCATGCGCAATTCTGACGACTGTTGTCATAGAATCACGTTAGATAAATTGAAAAATTCAGACTAAAAAAACAGCGCCACTTCTTTTGTCACCTCACCCAGATTGAGGGATCAAACAGATGTAGATATAGCTAAGATTTACATATATATATGTATCAGCAGAGATTTTTACGTTATCTGGACTACAAAACTAAACAATTTTCATCAGGTTATGAGCATAGGTGTACTAAGTATCATTTTTTGCCGCTTCGTGTCCGTCGAGACATTAGTGACATCAGTTTTCTGATGGGGATCGCCAACGGTAAGATTGATTGTCCGGAATTGTTGTCACACATAAACCTGCGCACAAACTTGTTACAGTACAGATGTCGACCACCTCTGCAAGTGCCGTTTGCAAGCACTAATTATAGGCAAAATACGTACACGGTGCGTGCTTTGAGACTTTATAACAATGCGACAGTAAATCATTCTGAGTTTGATTTGTTTTGTTCAAGCATAGACACAGTCAGGCGTGAAATGACCAAACGTCACTTTGACACATCACGTGATTGGCGATGAATACACTGGTATGTTCGTTTAATTCTTAGACTCTTTTTCTTTTACCATCCTCTAAGGTTTAATTGTATATTAGAATAGTAATTTTTATTTTGTTTTTTTTTTTTTAAATTTATTGACTGCGTTCTTTGTATTTTCCTGTAATCTCTTTTTGGCTTGCTAAGCACTGTATATTGTTTCATGTAGGTGGAAATTCGTAAATGGCATTGGATTACTCATATTTAAGTTTACTATAATTGTATTATTTGTCCGTGAATTTTCCTAAAATGTATAAATAAATAAATAAATAAATAGCCAAACTGAATTCTGTTACATTATGTTTGAAGAGATAATTGGCTCCGACAGATATATCTAGAGTCGGTAGACTAAAACACACAAGTCAAATTTATCTGATTCAATTTCAATTTTAGTGACATCATTTCACCCTTTTCATTCTCTTCACATCTTTCGACGTCGTAAACAACACAGAACAACAAGATTCGTTTGTTGGTATTAAAAGTAACCTTTTCTACTTATTTCCGTTAAGGGATAAATCTTAGCTAATACGTATTGGAGATTTACTAAGCTATCCACGAATCGCATTCACTATTTCGATTAACGTTCGGTTTTCAAATGTTTGACAGTTCAAACTGGGGATGGTCACAAAGAGAATAGCGTCAGTGTAGTTTGAGAGTGTCCAGCTCCATTACTTGTCTGACGTGGTCCTGGATACGATGGTTATTGGTAGGGTTGCCATATGAAAATAAGGAGTAAAGTTGATGGTCAAAGCTTTATAAACGAACGCGCTTTTCAATGCGTGTGTAGGCTTTTGTGTGTGATACTTTTTGAGGCAGTAGAGCTTTGTGAAAGAGTTCGTTTGGGAAAGTAACGTGAGTATTAGTACATTCCGGTTTTGAAGGGTAAAAGCATTTGCGAACTGCGTCCGATTCGTGTCAGTTCCGAATCCGTGAAATGACGGTCCGAAATGTCATAGGGATCGTTTTATCTCTAGATGTACAAGCGATATTCGTATTTTCTTGGATTAGAATCGGATTTAGTGCACTAGCGACATCCGAAGTGGGTCCTTTTCAAGATTTATATAGTCTCGGATTCGGATGTAGTGCGCAAATGCGCTAAGGTTGCTGGTGAAACTACAGGCGCATAAACTTATGTCTTAATAGGGAAGTACTGACAACACACCTATTTGTGCCGCCAAACATTAACCATCCAGCGGTCGCGCGCGGTCTCAGAGTATTTTAGTCATTTTACTAAAACTATAAACAATAAATGGTTATGTGATATCCTCGAAGGGGTTAGGTACTTCTCCTTCGTAGCCCTGTGACATTCGTCGCAAGCGCACATGTGTCTTTATTTGTAGACACAACATGAGTTACGAAGAATCAGAACGGCTTGCAGAGGAGGCGGAAACAGAAGATGAAGATTCATGATGTCAAACCATTGCTACTGACAATGAGTAGGTTATCGTTCCTGCTTCTAAAAAAAGTTAGACGTTTTTTATTTTGTTTTCCTTTTTTGTTTTATGAAAATTGTGATAGTACGTAGAAACACATTATATACTAATATTATGAAAAAAAAACATACAAAAATAATTGCGATTTTAGAGTTCCTACAATATTGATTGATCTCGATAATAATCTATTATAGTGTGCTTATGAACGATTAAGATAGAAAATTTCATCTTATTTTGTTGATTTTTACGTTGTTTGTGTCGCATGAGTAAAATTTAGAATTTTTATAGACTGTTCAACTAAGCACACATTTACAAAAATAATAAGTAAATAATGTTTTCTTTTTTCATTTATATAGATAAAAGACTTTCTTTATCACGTGCTACACAACGTCATGAAAATATTCATTTGTCTTCTCAAATTGAACGCGTAACGTTGCGGTCTTACAGACCGCACGCGACTGCTTATGTTCGGCGGAAGGGTACGACCATTGGTAGGTTAATGTAAGCATTACTGCGTTTCGTTTGTTGTTTGCGTTTTGTTTGACCCAGTTTGTAAAAACAAATATACGCAATAGACGATAATTTACTTAACAACCATGAAACTTTTAGAATCTACATTGTCCAAAATGTTTCATTCAATTAGTAGCAATAGAACTCTATGTGATAGCGTTCGTCCAGGTACTGCCACCTACCCATTATTGCTGCCAAGTAATAATGTGAGCGCTACTGCATTTCGGTCTTGAAGGGTAAGGCTGCCGGTAATATTACAGGCACATGAGACTTATCAACTTATGTCTCAGGGTGACGGGCGCAGTGGGAGTGTCTCTCAGATCTTTGCGATTTAAAGCTCTGAAGGGCGCTGCAACTGTTATGGACAGGCGTAGATCAGACGCATGACGGCGCAAAAAAAACTTGGACAGAGAATAATGGTGATCTCTCTATGAATTTGCCTAGTGATATTTAAAATCTCTTTTCCTTTGTACTTTCGAACTAATTACTGTGAAAAGTGGATAAACGAACTAAATGCAATTAACTAATAAATAATAAATAATAAATAACGCACACACTCAACATAGCCCCGCACTAGGGAAACCCTGTGTCGCGGGTGCCATGCAAACACACATAGATAACCACAAATTACACCCAAACTCACGAGAGAAATAATTGTAGGCCATACATATATTTCTCCCGGTCCGGGAATCGAACCTGGGACCACTGCGTGGCAGTCCGGCATGGTAACCGTTCGGCCACAGAGGCAGTTTAAACTGACCTTAACAAATTAATAACGAAGTGTGAATTAGCCAATTATCAAGTAATTCCTGACACAATCAGTAACGAGGAAGTTTCCCTCATAGTCACTCTTTACGGTTATACTCCGGACATATTTTTGTGTCAAATAAACGAACTCTTGGCCACAATCACATCTGATGTTAAACGATGACGTGGCAGATGATGTAACGCGTTCGTCAAGTAAATCCCTATTCACTCTTGCCTTGAATAACCCTAAATTGTAGCTTTCGGGAAACAGATACCGGCAATGTAATCCATTCCTTTGCCGAACATAGTAAGAAGGATAAAGCAAAAAGCTTTAGGCGAATGGGTGCTAAATCAATGACTTAAGGATGGAGTGTTCCAAACTTTCTATGAGACCGAAGAAGGAATAAAATTGTAAAGATCCTAATATATCCAATAACAAACTGTAAGTTGTAGTTAGTATAGTTTTTTTTTTATAATATCAACTGACCAATACGGGCCCCATCCCGTGTTATCCAAAGGTTATGAACCTTGGGGGTCTATTCTGGTTCTTCGTCCGAAACAATTACGGTCAAATAACTAATACTCGACCAAATTAAAAGAAATATGATGCGATTGAAGCTTCATACTTGACATTGTCTTGCATTTCATTGGGACTGCGTCATGGATTCTTCTTGATTTTGCAAAAATCGGGACTTGATCGCGTATAATATATTTTACTTACCTCGACGTTTCGGACGTGTTGCAACGTCCATGGTCTCGAAGGGACTGAAGAGGGTGTCAACATCTTCTAGCCGTGCGAGATTTTGTAACTACCCGCACTTGGTTTTCATTATTTATTTGTGCACTGGGGTTGTCACTAGACCGACACACAACACTCACCCCATCCGGCGACTTGTCGGGTGATACTTGATGTCACTTACAGTCGCTTAATTTGACTTGGACTCCTCTAATCGGGTCTTCTCTCGTCGATGACGATGATGATTTCAAAAAGGTTTTTTTTACTTACTTGTTTACTTACGGAATTCCAATTGGACATCTGCTTAGATAAAAAGCAGCAAAGAGTAAATGTAATATGAATTGAATTTAAATATATGAATCCCGTTTTTTTGCCCTGTAGCGGGCGTAAACGGTCAAAATCCCGGGTAATAAAAGGTTGAAACTCCCATAAAAGGATAGCTTGGGGTTATTTGCCGGGAATCCCATTGTTTCTTTTAAAATAACATTATGCTTATTTTGTGGTAATAAGGGACTCATGTCGTTTTTCGGGGTTAGATTTTTATTGCAATTTTAATATAAAACTAACACGACGAAGTAGATACACGTACATGCTAAGGCGAGATATTTTATCGTGAGCCTACATAGTAAGGGAGTGACAGGAGTTAAGGTGTGAGGACCACCCCCCGCGTCCCGCCATCCTCAAAGCTTAAATTAATATGAATGAAATGGGAACAGGCAGAAAAAATTGACACAGATCCGCCTTCGATAAGCGCCCAATTGTGACTGACGGAGCAGCAGGCGGCGCGGTGTGTCGTTAAACCGCAGAGTCATTTCGAAATTGTGGGACAACTGTCAATTTAATAACTATAGACTTTCAGTTGAAAAAAAATATATAAGCAGGTTTTCTGTAGTATATAAAAAGAAATTAGCAATAGCGTAGCAGTGGAGCTCCTGGAGGAGGAGTAGTACTGCCACCTTACCCATTTCTGCCGCCAAGCAGTAATGTGAGCATTACTGCTTACATAATGTTGACATTGCATATAGTGTATTTTTGGAATTGTACAAATTATTTTATGACTTATGTTTCCCCACTATAAAAGTTAAAATTAAAAATCATAATAAACAAAAATGGATAACAAAGGGTATTAAAGTATCAAGCAAGGTCAAAAGAAAAATATTCATTGATCTTAATTATAGGGGACATAAGGAAAATCAAGCTAAATATAATAATTATAAATGTATCCTTAAAAGATGTATTAAAAAATCTATGAAAATCTTAAATAATAGAATAATAAATAGTGCAACCAATAAATGCAAAGCTTCATGGAATATAATAAAACATTACACAGGTGTGAATGATAGCGTACCACAAACAATTAAGTCGGTTAGGGTTGATGATGTGACAATCGTTGATCCCCAGGAAATCGCTACAGGATTTAATGATTACTTCATGGATTCTCTTCCAAGTGTCCAAACGTATAAAATAAATAATACCTACAATAGCATAGATGTTAATCCGTCTACTATGTACGTTCAGCCAGTTACTACAACAGAGGTTCTTAATGAAATAAAATCATTAAAGAACACTTCATCTGTGGGATGCGATGGAATATGTACACAAATCCTTAAAGAAACAGCTACATTAATTGCATCACCGCTTACACATATCATTAACTTATCGATTCAAAATGGAGTTTTTCCGTCACTTTTAAAATGCTCTATCATCAAGCCGCTACACAAAAAAGGCGACAAAGAAGTGTTGAATAATTATAGACCAGTGACTTTGATTCCAATTCTGGCAAAGGTATTTGAGCGTATTATGTATAAGAGATTGATACATTTTTCTGATAAATTTAATATAATTGTTAATGAACAGAATGGATTTCGCAAGGACAGGTCAACAAGTCTAGCAATTTTCCAATTGTTGAAAACCATATATGAATGTATTGACAAGAGGTGTTACGTATCAGCAGTATTTACAGACATGTCTAAGGCATTTGATTGTGTATGTCATGACTCATACTATTGAACAAAATGGAGAGGTACGGAATAAGGGGTAAAGCTAAAGATTGGTTGACATCGTACTTAATTGACAGGCAGCAATGTACTGAAGTTGCATATTTTTGTGATAAAACAAATACTGTTATTAATAAAAGATCTGACTATAGAGTCAATAACAGAGGTATTCCTCAGGGCAGCATCCTGGGACCCCTTCTATTCCTATTTTACATTAATGATCTTCCAAAGAACACAAATAATCAAATGGTTTTATTTGCGGACGATAGCACTGCTATAATTAAATGTGAAGGTAAACAACAGTATGAACGTGATATTAATAACACTATAAATAACATAATGGAATGGATGAATGGTAATGGTCTAAGTATTAATCTAACAAAAACTAATATTATACAATTTCACTCTTACAAAAAATTGCCATTGGATCTAAAAGTTTCATTCAATAATATAAATATTGAACAAGTAAAAAACACAAAATTTCTGGGTCTAATACTTGACAGCAATTGCAGCTGGAAAGTACATATTGACAGCTTGTGTAACAGGCTGTCCCGCTTTATGTATCCATTGAGAAAGCTAGTACATAACGTGTCAGTTGATGCGGCTTTGACTGCCTATTTTGGATATGTACAGTCGGCCATAAGTTACGGAATAATATTTTGGGGGAACGCGGTTGATTACATGAAGGTTTTTAAAATGCAAAAGCGGTGTATCCGTGCTATATGTGGTGCGTCGCAAATTGATTCATGTAAACCCTTATTCGACAAGTGCAAAATCCTTCCGTTGCCCTGTCTGTACATTAAAGAGGTGGCTGCATTTGTTCATAAACATCCATCGTATTTTGCAATTGCAAATGACAGCAATCACAGAAATTTAAGGCATGGTTACAGAATTGTTCACTCTGGTATTCATACATCAGCACTCTATCACAAAAGTTTTTACGTAATGTCAGTCAAAATATATAACTGCATTCCAAATGCATTTAAAAAATTAGATTATTCTAAATTCAAACATGTTGTTGCTAAATGGTTGAGTTCCAAACTTTACTATAGTGTACAGGAATTATTTGGCGATAATGGAAAATTAGGTAAATAAGGTAGTGACATGTATATTTATCTCAATTATTTTGACATTGTAATATAATTTTAATAATAATAATTTTAATTGTTAATTTGTAGATGAACAAATATTGTACACCTTGACTGGTAGGCTATGGAGATCTGCTTAATGTATTATTTTAAGACCGAATGTACCATACCCATAGTTATGCAATAAATATATTCTTATTCTTATTCTTCTTATTCTTATACTGCGTTCCGGTTTCGAAGAGTAAGGGTGCTGGTGAAATTACAGGCACATGGGACTTGACAACTTATGTCTCAGGGTGACGGACACAGTGGGACTGCCCCTCAGGTCTTTGCGATTTACAGCTCTGAATGGCGTTGCAACTGTTATGGACAGGCATGTTATCTTACCATGAGCCGTACGACTTGTTCGTCCGGTCACTAAATTTTTTTTTTTTTAATCTTCGTGTAAGAAATATGTGCAAAGTATAATTTGCTTTAGACAGTTTTTACTATTTTATATGACTAGGTAAAGTACTTCCCATCGTGTAACAAATTAGCACATTCTTTACATAATATCCTTAGGTGTACCGTATATTTTTAATAAGACCATTATTTAATAGTATCTACCTAAACCATTTGATCTAGAAAAACAGTTTTTACCGTTTCTCCTTCGGTGACTTACTTTAAAACAATAGATCTTTGATAGCCCAGTGGGAGAATGATTGCTACTCATTTAAGTCGTGAATATACATATGGCTTTAATATCTATGTTACGGACATTTGTGAATATTTACCTGCAATGATCAATTCAACTGCCTCTGTGGTCTCAGGTTCGATTCCCGGGCCGGGAGAAATATTTGTATCGCCTACATTAATTTCTCTCATGAGTTCGGTGTAAATTGTGGTTGTGTATGTCTATTGTCCATGGCACCCACGACACAGGGTTTCCCTAGTGCGGGGCTATGTTGGGGCTATGTATGCGTTATAAAAAAAAATATTTGCACTCCGATAGGTCGTTGCAGAGACAATATGTGTAAATGGGGTTTCAGGAGTGCCAATCTAACACAATGTGACTGCGGTGCCCCAACCGCAGCTGCATGTGCCTGTAATATCACCAGCCCCTTCAAAATCGGAACGCAGTAATGCTCTTATTACAGCTTGGCGGCAGAAGGTGGCAGTACTTCCCTGAACAAACTTTTTGTCAAATAGCTCTACTGCTACTAAAAACTCTTGGCCATCCCATTGTAATAAAGATTTCCATTTACAATGAAAACAAAACATTTTTTTTTGTTACACTATATTTATTTACGGGCATTCATAAAGAAGAGCGAGCAAACAGCCTATTTGAAAACAAAACGAAATTACACGCTTTTTGACAGATTTGCTTTTGCAGAGACACCTTCTTATTAACTTTCAATTTGAACCGAGACGCGGCTGTCAACCATTCTCGTTTGCACCTGGGTGTTTTGTATTTTTTCCAACTTTGCCGTAATTTGATACTTTTCAGTTTATCTTACTTTTGTTTTGGGCGCATAAGACAACATCTATAATAATATATAGGGTGCTAAAAGAATTAAGTTCAGATAATTATAGAGTAGTCAGTTTACATTACAAGTTGCTCATTTGGTGCTACACTGACGCAATTGTACTTCTTGTACACGGTAAAAACAGATTACTTAGAAAAAGACAAAATTCTTTTTATGAAGACAAATTTATTAAATCCAACAAAACGATTCTCTCCCTATAGACGCTAGAGAATAATTACTTGATAATAGTAAAAAAACGTCTCACAAGTGTATTTTCGTTACAAGATAGAAATATTTAATCCAAGAGCAAATTAATTTACTTCAAGTCGCAAAGCCACTCTAGATTCAACAAAATATTTATTTGTTATTAGAAATGTCCGATTTTGATTTGAAAAAAAAAGAATGAAAAATTGAGAGGTACTTAATTATTTGACTGAAGATTTATGTTTTCTAATATCAAAAAAGATAAATTTACAGGGTTATGGACCCAACAGTGCCAAACCTTAAAGTAGCAGAAATAGGATGGAAATATGGAATCTTCTCAAATACTTGAGGACCATCCAGTGCCGTATAAATGCTACAGCGGCAGAAAGCACTAACAATTCCAAATATATGAGATGACTTTATACTATTGAAGTTAACAAAACGATAGCGCGTTTCAGAGTACATCTAATGCCACCTAGCAGTGGCGTGATGGAACTAATTGCATGTTATGCTTGTTACAAGTGTAGTTTGATTTCATGCTGTAACCAAATTTCTTAAATTATGACTATAAAGAACACCATAACAAACTAGAGATACTACGTATTGTTTCTTTGGATAAATGACTGTTTATGATTTTTATGATTACAAGCACAAGTAAAAGTAATCGTTACCGCGTGCGCCTTCGGCGACATGTCATGACAAGATTGACTATGAAAACGCAACGAAATGTTGCTTTAAGAATATAAGTACTCTAGAATTTAGAATATTAATCTGAATAGAAAACTACTTCTTTTTTTGTTTAAGAATATATTTTCTTAAAATACATCCAAGAAATTTTGAATTCATTTAAGATTATTAAAATTTGATGTAAGAGGTAAAAATTTCTTGATATAAGTAATGTCCAATTAATTGATTAGAAATGAAATAAAATCTTGAAGTGAACGTATTTGTCTCAAAGTTAGAATAAAGTTAAGAGTAAAATTGTATTAGAAAAAGATAAGCAGTATTTTTGTAGTGACAATATTTTATTACTTTTAATAAATATTTTTTCAGAATTAGCAAATATTTTGAGAAATTGCTCTTTCTTATTAGTAGAAATCCTTTTTTTCTGTGTAATGTTGCAGGAGATGGGTTTGGTTTGAATTAACATGTTAATAAAATTTTGTGTATTTTTACAATATAAAATTAAAATTTCTTCCGATGTTCCATCAAACGTCAATAAACACTTGTTAAAAATGTTTTGACGTATTACTTCATTAAATTTTGCCAAAATTTACAACTACGTCAACGTAGCACCAAATGGGTGAAGTATCAATACAAAAAAAGCCTAAATTTTACTTTCTCTTAAAAAAAAGAATTTATAATGACTTCACCATCTTAGTTAGTCGTGACTATAAATAATAAATAAATAAATAAATAACGCACACACTCAACACAGCCCCGCACTAGGGAAACCCTGTGTCGCGGGTACCATGGACACACATATAGACAACCACAAATTACACCCAAACTCACGAGAGAAATAATTGTAGGCCATACAAATATTTCTCCCGGCCCGGGAATCGATCCTGGGACCTCTGCGTGGAAGTCCGGCATGGTAACCGTTCGGCCACGGAGACAGTTAAATATCTACTTTTATAACTATGGGACCTACAAGAGTCCAAAACAAATATACGCGGTTTATATCCAAAATATTAGCTTCGTTTCCAATGTGTAACAAAAACAAAAACCTCGTAAAAACCCCCGTAAGAACTCCATAACTTTATGATTATATACAAACGTAATCACCACATATATACATAATGCTACACTAAACATAATGCTCAGAAATGTTTGCATTACTCCAAAAAAAAAAACTAAAATTTTTATCATTTTATAAAGCTTGCAACGAACAAATAAATGTAAACATACTAAGAAAACACTCTCTTGCAGCCAGCTGTTCACTAGCAACAGTGTTCGTAATTGCGAGAATTTAAAAAAATATATATTGTCTGTGGTATTCTGGTATCATATGGTATTTATTTTTCGTTTAATTTCACATTCTTCAAAAGATTGTTTCATTTTTTTCTATTATAAATTCTCCTTCATTCTTTAGTCATTTATTATTCCCTCGCATTGTTTGCGAAAAGCACTATATATATACATATATATATACCTCAGCTGGAACGGGGAATGCCTGACTATACATCGTATAATAAAAAGCCTCACTCGGCCTTGTAACTCCTCGTCCGGCAGTCCCTTACTTCCTGGTGTCTACAATAAGGTACTAATTTTGTTTCCTTAATTTTCTGGAATGAAAAACAGAAACATAATGCGATTACTTTGCTTTAAAATATTTGCAATGAGGTACTTAATTTCGTACACTTAATTATAATAAAGCCTCGTAACGTCAAAAGTGATTTTACCACATGAAAGCCATAAAACCAACACGAAATACATGAAATAAATTATGTATATGGGAAATTTTATAACTTTCCTATTTAAGTATAAAAAGTTAACGACGAATTTCGTTATTCTTAAAAATTACCTACTGAAAAGTTACAATTTTGCAGCGCCGTGTATTATTTTAACAAAAATGAAAAAAGGACTTACTTAAGTGACTTAAGGGTGTAAATGTAAATCGTGTTAACCTAAAATAACACAAATTCAGCAACGGTTCCTCTGTATACTGCTGAACATGCCGAATATCCTGTTTCGGTCGAAATGTTTACTAAGAAACCGACCCGTCAGGCGTCCCCTGCCACTTAGATCTTACAATGAGTTCAGATCCTTATTTCATAAGCCATAGAGTCTGCAGGGTGTTTATCCACCCTAGCCAATTGAAAAATATGTTTGGACTATAGATTGAAGCATTTTTTCCTTAAGAATAATTTAACAAAAAAGAAAGTCTGGCTAACCATCCCCTCCTTATCATAACTAAGGTTATCAACATTTTATTTTTAGCGAAATTAAGTAATTAATATTCTGGGAATAACGAAATGTCACCTCTTTTTAATTCATTTTGTACAAAAAGTAAACAAGCAAGTCACTGACCTCTATCTATCTATCTATCTAGATGTTTAGTGATGACCAATTGTACTGCCAACCACAAATCGATTAATGAATTCAGTGAATCGATTTGTTTCATTGAGTCATACCAACGGTTTTCCTTACATAATTATAATAAAAACATATTCAAAATTTCCGAAATCTTAATTTTAAATCCTTGAAATCTTTACACTTAGATTCTGTTTTTGATTTACTAATCGATTAAAAAACTTTAGATTGAATGAACCAAATGTTTTTTAATAACTATACAACCATATAATATTCATGCTTTTTGTTTGAAAGATAACCTCACACAATTTTTCAAATACGATTTTACGATGTTATTCAAATGTATATTGTTAGAAAAATTGATGAGATATATAAGTCGAAATCTTCGAAATATACGTGAAAGACTTACTCGATTTATTGAGTGACTGCTTTAGAATTTCAACCAAACCGTTTTGTTGTTTTGTACTCGTAACGGATTGGAACAGACTGTAAGCAAAATAGCGCAATTGCAAAAAAAAAAAACAACTTTGCATGGGCAACTACAAAAATGCCTAAATACAAATGCATTTGTTATGACAAAGGAGGCAACATACTATTCAACATGATAGAGGAAGTATTTATTTGTGATAACGACTTCACCTACCAATATACTGGTTCCCTCTTGATGTAAAAGCTTCCAGTAACGAACTCCATTCGATAAAATTTATCTAGTTCTACATCTCTTCACCTCGTTCTAAGAATCGGAAAAGCTTTTCAAAGACGTAACGCCTTTCACTCAACGTCTTACACGTTATGTTAAGCTTTCTGTTTACAGTCGAATGCAATCGAACCAATGAGAGTCGATTGGATGGGTCTCGAATCGAGGTGTCATGTTGACGTTTCCTTCTTTAGGTGGTAGGTAAATCCCTCTAACAGGGTAACGTAATTATTTCCGAGGGCTACACCCTCTAGTCTTTATTGCCATGACACTTTTTTGGTCACAAAATATAATAGATTAAGCCAAAAAATATATAAACAATGAACGGTACGCCAAAACTGTCACAAGGAGATATCTCAGCTTATGCTGCCTGGTACCGCTCTGTGGTCGCAGACAGCGCTCCATGTCCCTAAGATCTTAGGCGGATTTAAATCCAACTAGGACTTAAAACAATTATAAAATTTGAAAAACTATGATTCAATATCATTACATTATAAGGGAAGATCATTGACTTACAAATAAATGGACGACGGGTCTAATACAAAAACCACGAAAAAAATGTCCCAAGTCAACCTATTCGAAATTTAAATTGTTATGTCATCGCAGTATCGCGCTGTCCGTAGAACAAATGAAGACTAAAGCGGAGTGTCGCGCTCTGTATACGATTTTAGCGCCTTACAAGTGCGGACACTTTTTAGCGCGGACCCGACGTCCATATAATTGTAAGTCAATGGGGAAGATAAATAAATAAATAAATAAAAAAAAAAAAAAAAGCCGTAACAGCATCCTCGAGGTCATTGCTGGTAGGGTCCAGGGTTCATTCTTTGAACATTGGACCAAGCTCCATGTATTCCCGAAGCCAAGCCAGTATTTGTAGGTAGCATCATTATGTATATATAATACAGGTAATGGTGATACTTATAAATATTGTATAAATTATTGTACATATGTTTTTTGTTTTTGTTTTGTATTTACTAACACTAGTGTGTAAGTGTTGTGCTATGTTTTTACTAACAAATATGGATATAAAATGTCTGAAATAAATGGTTTGAATAAATAAATTTAATGAAAAAAAAAACAGAAGAAAAATTGCTCATACGAATAATTCTTGTCGCAGTCATTATTTTAAAAATACTTTATCCGTAGGTGGAGTAGGAATGTTTTGGTTTACAACATAATGTTATATAATATTGTTATAGAGTTGTTTGTGAAGCAAATAAACTATATTATTATCTATTTTTAACCGACTTCAAAAAAGGAGGAGGTTCTCAATTCGACTGTATGTTCTTTTTTGTTTTTGTTTTTTTTTTTTTGTACGCGATAACTCCGGTATTTGTGAACCGATTTTCATGATTCTTTTTTTGTTGGAAAGGGGGTATTTCCATAGTGGTCCTATTTTATTTTGAAGAAAATCAACCACCTCAAAGGGTGGTTGTTCACGCATGAAGATTCACTTTTATAAATAGCGCCTAACTTTAATTTATTAGCAATTACTTTAATGGTTGATTTTGCTATTTCTTCCATTCAAGGCGTTTTTCTCTCAATATACTTTGAGTAGTGTCGTAGTGAGAACCTATTTTTATTATCTCCAGTATCAAGTCCTGTATAGTGGCGAACTAGGGGATATTTCAATGAAACTTAGCAAATAGACGTAATTCCACGTACTTTTGAGGTCGGTTTTTTTAGTACTCTGTACTGAGATTATTATAGACTCTCACCTTTCCCAATGATCATTATTATATTTACTCATATAATCATAATGAGATACAAAAAATTAGGGCTTAAAACAATTCAACAGCTTTAGCAAGTTGCTTTTTATTAAGATTGATTTAAATAAGACTATGAACCGGTTCGGACCGATCTTCCTCATTGGTGAAATTTATGAAGTTCCTCAAAACCTGAAGCAACTACCGTGACAACTTATGCATCGGAATCTTCAACACCATGTATACATGTGTTCCATACCACTCTATGGACCAAACAAGCATACTGCAGTTCTCTTCTCGCGTTCATGTTGAGATTAATTCGGAAGTTCTTAGAACTACTGAGCGATCAAGGTCGTCTCTAAAGATTACATGTTCGACTTGCCTATAGCTATACAATAGTTTAGTACAGTCGCAGTACAGCGCCTTGTAAAAGAATTCGTCCAGGGAAGTACTGCCACCTTATTGATTTTTGCCGCCAAGCAGTAATATCAGCATAACTGTTTTCCGATTTTGAAAGGTAGGGGGTAAGGTGAAATTACAGGCACGTGGGACTTGTCAACTTGTGTCTCAGGGTGACGGGCGCAGTGGCAGTGCGTCTTAGATCTTTGCGATTTAAAGAATTGAGTGATACTGCAACTGTTATGGACAGGCGTGTCGCTTACCATCAGGCGCACGACTTGTTCTTACTTCACTTGTTCTTTGTTGTCACTTGGTATTATAAAAAAAATAAAAAATTGTATAAATTGCCTATTGGAATGCAATTTCGACAGACATCTTTTGAGGGACGTAGGATAATGCTTGCCCTTGTTGAGCTACGTGTATAATAAAAAATAATACAAGCAACATTAAACAAATTATATGGAGCCATTACCGCCGATTACAATAAACAAATTTTACAGGAGAGGGTTTTTTTTTAATATTGTTTACATATAAGGCTGCTCACAGATTGATTGGCGAGACCTCGACCGCATAAAGTTGATAACGACTTCACGCATTCGAAACTATGCAGTTGAAACTCGGCTTATTGCAGTTGAGACTTTAACTTCAAGCGTCTATGTGAACGACAGTCCAAGAATGAAAAGAAGTAATTGACATTTTTAAGTTATTGTTATTTTTCTGCGTCTCAGAAAATTTTTTTGGTAACGGTAAAAGCTAATGATTATTTGAAGGTTTAATAAATAAATAAAATACTTATTATTTAGTTCAGACATCATCCATAGCAAGATTAGTAGTTAATTAGTAACAATTTGTCTTAAAATTAGGTTAATAAGTAAGTAATTATTTATGCATTAAAATCAAAACGGAGGGTACAATATCGCACCACTCATGGAACAATGCCATAAATGGAATCACATCAAACATATTTATTGCTCCATAAGATACAAAAAAATCGACTAGAAAGGTGGGCGATATGCGACGTGATAGTTGATGTACCTACGAGAAGCCCAAGGAAGCCATCCATCATAAACACTGCACATCCTAAACCCACGAGAGGACGAAGACGACCAAAGAAAATCAAGAAGAGTTCAGTCCCTCTCGCCGAGAATTCTTCGGGGCCAGAGGGGGAGACTGTAACAAACCTACTTTATGTATTTAAGCCAGAATGTTTACTTTTAGTTCACTAAGAATCCGCTGGATGGCATTGACCCATTTGGCGTTATTTCTGAATCGCGGTGTTAAGATTTTTCCTCGAATGGTGACTACTGTAACACAATTTTGTTTATGTGGACAGAAATCGGAGAATATCGAGAGCTCAGTTAGGCTAACCAGGAGTTGAGTCTCTTCTTGGGAACTGCTACCCGGACCATCTGATATTTCGTACGCTCATATAGAGCGAAATTCATCATCTCGCGGAACGATTTCCAGGAGTCGAGTCCCATCTTGAGAACAACTGCCCGGACCTTCCGCATATAGGATGAAATCATATTGGCGTCATTCAAGGTGAAAATAAATCCTTCTTCAACAACTTGGAGTTTTCACTTGGCTGGAGCTGCGTAACCTCATCCCACGGTAGAGAGAGAAATCTCTGCTTTACATATATATTTTTCTGTATCTCTATGTCCTATATCTATATCCGTCCTATATCTATATTTTCTATATCCTCCAATTGGACAAAATGCGGGTTATATTTTTCTGTATCTAACCTCCAATTGGAGGGAATGTGGGTCATATTTTTCTGTATCTAATGGAGCAATAAACACGTTTGACGTAATTCCACTTATGCTATTCTTCCGTAAGGGGTGCGATATAACCATTCAGGAACCGTTAGTTCCGGATGTGGATATTTGAGTAGTTTCATCCAACATTTGTGGATGGCACCTCACTTAATCAGTTTAATCAAAATAAATGGTAAAACCAGACACAGTTGGTGAAACTCCTCTCAACTGATTTATTTTTCACAGATTATTTTTATTAGATTATGACCTATGTGAAACAGATTCAAGTAACTTAATAATAAATTAAAATAAATTAAATCGCTGAATGTAGAGAAAACTGTCAGTTAACTTTTATTTGATTCGGTCCGTGCTTCCATCTCGAAATCAACTTTTACACTGAGCTCCTGAGCTAGGCGCGCTGCAATAACTGCCTACAGTTAACGTTGACTGCAATACAAATCAAATTAAAATATTTTTTACTTCATAGGTAAGCATTATTACACTTGAAATCGTCACATTGGTTAAACTCTACCGCTCATTCGTAAGGCAGATTCCCCTGAGAAGAATGAGCAAAAAAGGTTGCTCTTTGTAAAGAACATTTGTACACATTCAACATTTACAATGTATTTTTTGTTTTGCTTTCAAACATCAAAGATCGAGACTACCTCCATGAGCTAAACGGGTTACTACCACGGATTTTTGTCATCCAAGTACGCAGAAGTTGTATCATAACCTGTAGTATAAAATTTTTGTTTCACTATAGTTTTAAACCACGTGAAAGGCAAATTTTGTATATCAACCGGAATCTTGTTATAGAAGCAAATACATTGCCCCTTAAATGATTTTTTGACTTTGTGAAGACGACTATCAAGAAAAGCTACTTTATTTTTATTCCTCGTATTAATGTTATGTCTGTCACTATTTTTCATAAAGAGATTACTATTCCTCTTAACATAAATTACATTTTCATAGATGTACTGTGACGCTAGTGTAATAATATTAATTTCCTTAAACTTATCTCTCATAGATACTCTGGGACCCAGTTTGTAAATTGCCCTAACCGCACGTTTCTGCAGGACAAAGATTCTAATGATATCGGCGGCATTATCCCAAAGCAAAATGCCGTATATCATTAGACTGTGAAAGTAGCTGAAGTAAACCAATCTAGCGGTTTCGACGTCTGAAAGTTTCCGTATTTTTTTAATCGCGTACACTGCAAAGCTGAGCCGTTTTGACAACTTACTTAAATGGGGACCCCATTGCAATTTAGCATTATCGCTAAGAACGATCTCTTCCAAACAACCTTTGAGATATAGGAAAGCTAATCAGAGCGGGATACGTAGTGTGCCAATAGCAAAATTTTAATTGTATAATATACTAATAAAGTATAACTGTAAATAAATAAATAAAGTTTATATATATAATAAATAATAAAGTTTAACTGCCTCCGTGGCCGAACGGTTACCATGCCGGACTGCCACGCAGAGGTCCCAGGTTCGATTCCCGGGCCGGGCGAAATATTTGTATGACCTACATTTATTTCTCTCGTGAGTTTGGGTGTAATTTGTGGTTGTCTATGTGTGTGTCCATGGCACCCGCGACACAGGGTTTCCCTAGTGCGGGGCTATGTTGAGTGTGTGCGTTATTATATTTTTATATTATTATATATACGAGTATATGTATACTTTATTGTTATTTATTATTTGATAAAATATAATGTTAATTACTGTTTGTCTATACAGTAATACTTACTAACAAACATATATAATTACTTCTGTAAATTCGTTTTACTAAAGGTAGTTCTTCTTTTATTTATAACACCGCCCGTAACACGGAATAATCGCGTAACATCACACAAAAAAGTAATAATAATAACCCATGTTTTAAACCGTACAAACGGTCAAACGTTAATATTTGCCGAAAAGCCGAGAGGTCACAGATATTTGATCTTAGCCCGCTCCTTTGATCCCAAAAACGTGTCTCGCTGCGTAAATCACAAGTTCTTGTCTTGCCCCATTTACAAGATTCGGGTCACAAGTTTGAATTCCAGAGCGGGTGCATTTTCTGAATAACTTTACAGAAGTTTGTAAATGTTATACGGAAGGAAATATTGAAAGCGACTTCTTGTAATAAAAGGTGAATTCACTGCACGGTAGTCGGCCACGTTCATTCAAATGTGAGCTTAAAATGTTGACAGTATTTTTAAATTAAAGCATCATAATTAGTGACAGATGCGCTCGTTAAGAACCAGTTTGTCCAGTTACGTACAATTTCTTTACCTATTTCTGCCGTCAAGCAGTTCGATGCCTCCAATGAACAATACGCCCAGTCACACGAGGCGAAAGTTTTCACGCGGCGGTCGCGCTGCAACCACCCAGTTAGCAACTTCATGTAAATTAATGGCGAATCTGTATTCTATTTACTAGGCAACAACATTTAAATTCCTCTGAATAATGCAACCGCTCGGTAGCCGCGTAGATCAACTTCAAGCCAGCCTCGTCGTCGTGGCCGGAACGCTCAACGCGACCGCGCGGGATGAGCACAATGAAATGCGTGTCCAATAAATGCACCCATAACCCCCGTTTACACGACATTGTATTGCACGTTTTTTACAGTATAAATCCGAACCGAATAGAACCGTTCACACGGTGTTTGTCCTGCACTTCGAATACTGTAAAAAAATGTGCAGTGTAATGCCACGTGAACGGGGGTTAGAGTGCTCGTGAAATAAACAGGCACTTGGGACTTATCAATTTATGTCTTATAGATCTTTGCGATTTAAAGCTCGGAGTGGCTCTGCAACTGTTATAGATAGGCGTGTCGCTTACCATCAGGCGCACGACTTGTTCGTTCCGTTGTGATATTATACAAGAAATAGTTACTATACAAAATTTTCAAGCGGGCAGTTCGACGGCAAACCGATATTTTGGCTCCAAAATTATATTCTAAGTATCTATGCTTAAATTCGCACTGATGACTTTTATGCCATTATGCGCAAAAAGTCGGCCTCACTGCTCTGCAGACTGCGAGTCAGCTCCAACCCAATACTGAAAACCATTGCCAGGAGAATTGACTTTTGCTTTACGCGGCAAATTTTTTCGCCTCGTTTTTAATCGCCTCAAATTTTCATGTTTTTATTTTAATTTTAATTTAATAATGGTTAGATTTAGTGCCTACTAACATAATTTTTAAGAATAAAATTGTTACTAACACATGTGGACTAAATAGTTGTCTGAAATAAATATATTATTATTATTATGTTTATTTTAAACTCTCGCCTCTCCCAAGGCGTAAAAGACTAATTTTGAATTTTTAAATGAGAGAGGCGGTATTTCCCGGCTATGGCACAGTCGGCCGGGGTCAGGGACTCAGGTCCAAGAATCGGCGAACAATACGTGCCGTATCGAGCAGGACCGCCTTCTGCATTTGTGCTGGAAGCGACACGCCACAGAAATCCAACCGCCTCAAGCTGTTAGAAAGGCTGACTGGAATTAACCCATTTGCGGACAAAACAATTGGGATTATTTCAGTGGAGGCCACATCCCACTTGTCGGTGATCTCGTGCGCCAGGTCGAGATACTTATTATTATTATTATTATTATTATTATTAAAGTTGGTAATTAAATAATTCTTTTGTGGCGTTACGAAGCTAAGACGTAGATAACCTTATGTATTAACCGTGTGGTACGGACGCTGTCAGTTTAGCATATTTTGCATTTAATTTCTCCCTTTGTCTATTTCCACTCTGACGTAATAAACAGATGCTCATTCGTATGCGTTCTCACAAATTAACACCAATTGTTGAATTTTGTGACGTATAATTATGTTAGGAGGGATAATTATTTTTTTATGCAAAGCTGGCTATTCTTGGCAGCCATTTTCACAAAGTCATTAATCCATTTAACTAGCAGTGTATACACTTACATAATATGATTTCTGACATGCAGCTTAGGAACAATGTAATCTTCTTATATGAAAGGGCTCGTCCAGATAAAGTATTCACACCGCACTTAATGTGCCGCCTAGAGTTAACGTAAGCATCACTGCGTTCCGGTTTTAAAGGGTAAGGGTGCTGATGAAATTACATACACATGGGACTTGTCAACTTATGTCTCAGGGTGACGGGTGCAGTAACTGTGATCTTCAGATCTATGCGATTTAAAACACGGAGTGGCGTTGCAGCGTTATGAGTACGCCACATACCATCTCAGCCAACCGTGACCATGGGACCGGAAATATACGTGATTTGTTTAACCCAATTTGAAAAACCAAGTATACGTAATCGATGTTCATTTATTTAACAACCATGAAAGTTGTAGAATCTATTATCGTCCAAAATATTGCATTTCATTAGTAGCAGTAGAGCCCATTTCGTGCGCGTCACTGCTTTTCGGTTTTATAGTGTAAGGTTGCCGTTGATATTGCAAGCACATTGGACTTATCGACTTTAGTTTCTGGATGACAGGCGCGGTGGCAGCTCGCTTTGAAATCTTTGCGATTTAAATCTCTGGCACTGCAACTGCTATAGACAGGCATGTCGTTTACCACCAGGCTCATGATTTGTTCATCTCGTCATTTGGTATCAAAAAAATTGGAGGTTCAAAACTATCGTGAAACAAACTGTGTATCTGTGCACACACGACCAAAACCTATAGCTCATCGCCTTCAGATTGTTTCAACGTATGCTGTATTAAAATTAGCATTGTTAATTTATATTTGTTCATTATTAATTTATAAACAAGATTTTAGAGTTTCTGACTATTCTTCTCAGGGGAATCTGCCTCACAAATCATATTTAATTCCCTTTCCTTTATATGTGCAGCTTTAGTAAGTATTACACACAGGGCTTACGGCCACTCCCGACTCAATCCTGCGCGCTGCGCTCGAGCAGACAGGCTCGACGGTCCAAAAACGAGCTTATCGTTCTTGACAGTCGTTTTCACCAGTCATAAATTTATTTACGAGTCAAGGTTGATATTCAAAATTTGCCATTTACAAGGTTCGCAAGACTTACATTGACCAGATCAGTGACGTCCTCAAAAATGCTAGGATCCATAGTGACAGGAATGTACGAAGTAGTATGAAAAGTGTAGTTGATGTATGTGAGGTTAGAAAATTGTGTCAGGATGGAGTAAAGTGGCGTTCCGTGGTTTCTGCCTACCCGTTCCGTGGAACAAGAGCTAGAGTTTTATGTATGTATTTACTTACAAGATCTAAAACCGTAGTGAAACTAAAATTTTACACTAAAGGTACAGCTTCTGCGTATTTAGATGACATGAATTCATAGTAGTGATCCGTTCACTCTTTTATGTTGTTTTATCAATGTATTCGAAACAAATATTGTATACAGGGTGTCCGGTAAAAAATGGATACGCCTGAAATGCCTTATAGTAGAGATTATGAACGTTCAAAAGAAAATATAAAGAAAAATATATCCCATGTAGTACCTAAGATATATAAATATTTTTTTAAATTTAATTATTTTCACCTTATTTTGCGTTTTTTTACACCACGACTACAAGTTAACCAATTTCTTCGGTTTTTTGGTGTCATAATATTCTACATTAACTGTGCTAATAGAAAGGCAGTAAATAGTTTGACTAATTATGGCACTTAAATTTTAAAAAAGTTTTGTTTGATTTTTCAGTGCAAAATTTTTTTTTCACAAAGTTTAAGCATCTTTGATATAAAAAAAAAATTACGATAACCGGAAAGGCAACTATTCTAAAATAACGTGTTTTTAAAGTAGATTTCAAAATGGTATACTTCATTATTGTATTTAATATAAATAGAAAATTATTGCTATTAATGTGCAAAAGGAGTAAATTTGACTAAAAACTAAGTTTTCAAAATTGGACCATTTTTTGTCCTAAATTGAGATTGACCATTGAGGTTCAATAAAAAAAAACAATATTAGAAATAAATACGACTTTATTTACAATTTGTTTACAGCAAATGTTCAAACTGTTTGCCATTGACCCTGATGCAGGCTCTACATCTTCGGATAAAAGCCCTTTTGAGTAGCCGCGTTTATCGTCGTTCACTTATTGTTGCAGCGGCTGCACTGGCATGGCTACGTAAGTCTTCCAAAAACCTGATCGGCTTACTATACACAATTTCTTTAAGGTAGCCCCAACAAAAAAAATTCAGTGCATTTAAGTCCGGTGAACGCGGAGGCCATAAAATTGGCCCCAGATGGCCGATCTATCTATCTGGGTATGTTCTATTCAAATATGCTCGAACAGGGACCGCATAGTGCGCAGGACAGCCGTCATTTTGTAAGTTTTTTTATATCAAAGATGTTTAAACGTGGTGAAAAAAAAAATTACACTGAAAAATAAAATAAAACTTTTTTTTTAATTGAAGTGCCATAATTAGTCAAACTATTTACTAGCTATCTATTAGTAAAGTTAATGTAGAATATTATGACACCAAAAAACCGAAGAAATTATTTAACTTGTAGTTGTGGTGTACAAAAACGTAAAATAAGATGAAAATAATTAAATTTAAAGAAAAAAATATGTATATCTTAGATAATACATGGGATATATTTTTCTTTATATATATTTTTTAACGTTCATAAGCTCTACTATAAGGCATTTCAGGCTTATCCATTCTTTATCGGGCAGCCTGTATATTGTTAAAAAAGACAACCCCTAGTAGAGTTTCTTACTTAATTCTCTAGATACCGAGAAATGACGGTCCGAAATGTCACAAGGATCATTTTATCTCTAAATGTACAAACGATATTCGTGTTTTTTTGGACTCGAATCGGTCTTAGTGCACAAGCGACATCCGAAGTGGGTTCGAGTTTTCTAGATTTGTATACTCTTGGATTTGGGACGAACACGAATCTAGAATCTGCAATAGTTTTTGACGGCTTTGTAATAAACTAATGATATAAATGCGAAAGCTGCTTAACCAGTTTTGATGCATTTTGGAGATCAATGGGATCTAGAAGAGTATACGCTACATTTTGACAAAAATAAGTCTTAGTTTACAAAGTAAAATATCCGCTCACGCGATGCGCTCCTCCTACCGCAAAATGGCGGCTATTTGGTTTCGCAAATTAGAAAAGTATTCAGTTTAAATACAAGTTTTTATAAATTAAAATTATTATTCTGCATTGCTAAATAAATACCCTCCGTACTACCAACAAAAACATCTCAAATAAAATGCAGTAATACACCGCAAATCCTGCACCTAAAAAGCACTAATGAAATTTTTGGTGTACTTGGGTAAATATGATAATATTCCGTTTGAGTGGTTCTAATGTTTACCATGAAATTACTCCTTAAGGTATAGTTTATAAACATTTATATTCAGGGTAAACTTAAAAAACGCAACTTATGGTTTGTTTTCAATAACTAAACACCGACATCACCAGCCCAAACAAAAACACACACGATTGTCGTGACGTATTTTTGAAGTTGTTTATTTTTTTTAAATGACAGACCCAGGCACTAAAAACTTTATGGTTTGCTAGAGTAGTTACAGAAATAGCAATTAGTATTAGTTCTTTTACCTGTTATAACTTCGATATCCGATAAATAGGTATAAAATCATCACCGGCACCTCTAGGTGTGGTATGCTTCCAGAGACGCATGAATCGCGTGAGCGGATATACGGAGAATTGATAACTGCCTCCCTGACCGAACCGAAAAGTAACCACTTTGCTGGATTGCATTGCCTACATTTATTTCTCTCTTGAGTTTGGGTGTAATTTGTGGTTGCCTATTCAAATTCAAATTCAAAATAATCTTTATTTCATAGGTAAGCATTATTACACTTGAAATCGTCACAATAGTTAAACTCTACCGCTCATTCGTAAGGCAGATTCCCCTGAGAAGAATGAGCTCAAAACTCTAGGGGTTGCTCTTTGTAAATAACATTTGTACGCATTCAATATTTACAATATATTTTTTTGTTTCGAAACATCAGAGATCGAGGCTACCTCCATGAGCTAAACGGGTTACTGCCACGGATTTTTGTCATCCAAGTACGCAGAAGTTGTATAATAACCTTTAGTATAAAGTTTTTGTTTCACTATAGTTTTAAACCTCGTGAAAGGCAAATTTTGTATATCGACCGGAATCTTGTTATAGAAGCGTATACATTGCCCCTTAAACGATTTTTTGACTTTGTGAAGACGACTATCAAGAACAGCTAATTTATTTTTATTCCTCGTATTAATGTTATGTCTGTCACTATTTTTCATAAACTTATTACTATTCCTCCTAACATAAATTACATTTTCATTAATGTACTGTGAGGCTAGTGTAAGAATGTTAATTTCCTTAAACTTATCTCTCAAGACACTTTGGGGCCCAGATTGTAAATTGCCCTAACTGCACGTTTCTGCAGGACAAAGATTCTATTGATATCGGCGGCATTACCCCAAAGCAAAATGCCGTATGCCTATGTGTATGTCTATGGCACTCGCGACACAGGGTTTGCCTAATGCGAGGCTATAAGTACGTGCGTTATTTTTATTATTATTTCATTCAAAATTCATAGTAATTACGGTACTTGCTGTGTGTTTAATTGGTTTTAACAGGTTACGATCGGGTGTTATTACGTGCTACATTTCGTTTTCTCGAAAAGCTTTGTCAGTGATACACAATTTTGTTGTTAATATATAGAATACAATGTTTGAAGGCGGCATGGCGCAGTGAGTTTAGCAATTGTGTGTGACATCTTCACCTTTTAGGTTTAGGGTTCCCACAATGCGGCGAAATGAGCATGTGCGTAAAAAAACTATAAAAAATAGTATATTACCACCAGCTATTGATGATAAACTTAAAACTTTCCTCACTTATTCTTAAAAGTCTCGTTAAAATATTAGTTGTAAAATGATCTTAGATTATTATTTGTTCAAAGTTAGCTAGAGACAAAAACCACACGGAGTTTTTGGACATTCCATTACAATTTAAATTTCACTTTAAACTTATTATTTCTGCATTTCGTTTAGTGTTTGTGACAAACGTTTTGTGGCTTGTACGATTATTTAGTATGAAAATTTGAAATTGAATTTCTCTGTGTCCACACGGCGCTTTTCTGACAGCGCTAACGAACGTAGATATATACACAGATATATATATAGCAAATATATATATATATATATATATATATATATACACTTCATTGCTCACACACAGGAACAGAAACAGTTAAACAGTTCATAGACAGCTGGCTTAAAACTAATGTGAGCAAAGGCGGCCTTATCGCTAAGAACAATCTCTTCCAGATAACCTTTGAGAGAGAGAGAGATATATATATATATATATATATATATAGCAAGTTAGCTTTCTTATATATATATAAGAAAGCTAATCAGAGCGGGATGCGTAGTGTGCCAATGGCAAAATTTGAATTATATTGATAAACAATAATTAATATTATAATTTATCAAATAATATATTAGTATAATATGTTAGTATATATAAATATAACATAATAAACTTATATACATATTAATAAATATATACGCGTTGCTGACTTGGACAGAATCAGAGGATATTACCGCGATATTTAGCAGCAGTAGAGGTCCTTGTCTGTTTCCTTACCTATTTCTGCCGCTAAGTAGTAATGTTAGCATTACTGCGTTCCGATTTAGTGCCGGGTAAGGGTGCTGGTGAAATTACAGGCACATGGGACTTGTCAACTTATGTCACAGGGTGACGAGCGCAGTGGCAGAACAACTGTTATGGCGTGTAGCTTACCACCAGGCGCACGACTTATTCGGCACGTTAAAATAAAAAAAAATTAAATAGTTTTGAAAATAGGAAGCGACTTACAATGCCGGATGTCTAACGGGAGTTCACTCCACAGTAATGCAGCCTTAATCGTAATGGAGTCTTTGTAACACTCCGAGCGATTCAAAGGAGGTTGTAGTAGGTTATCCATTTGAGACCTAACTAAGTTCACGGTTGTGACCTTCCCCGAGGAAGCTAAAACGTTTCTTAAGTAAGGCGGAGTACAAGGGTCATGTAGAACGTAATAGAAAATCTGAGAACGAGCACCTCACGTTCAAGTAATTACTTACTTTACAACACGAATTAAACTTATGTAGTTAAGGAAACTATTTTCTATCAAAATTACATCTTGACCAAAGGGGATACATAAATGGACGATATAAGAAAGTCTCTTTAACAGATTTGAACCCGGTCCCTTCAACTATTGCGACCTAAGTGGCGCTGGATCAGGAGGTCCCAGGTTCGATTCTCGGTAGGTTTTGGAAATTAACTTTTCTAAATGGGTTCTGGTTAATGATACAGGGAATATTTTTTGTTATGATACCATTTACGGAGGTGAGTGAGGCGCACGTCAAATTAAGTTGACAAGTCCTATATGCCTGTAATTACAATTCTGCCGCCAAGCGTAAAGGTGCTAGTGGAAATTACAGGCACATGAGACTTGTGAACTAGAGTCTCAGGGTGACAGGCGCAGTGGCAGTGCCGCCAGACACGTCTAGTTCATCCCGCCAGTTAGTATCATATAAAAAAAACACTAGATCACCAGAGCCACGTCTGGCAGATGGAAATTATTTGTATATTTATTGATTAATTTAATCAAATTTTAAATGTGTTATTTTATGACAATTCAAGAAAGATAGTGTTTAATAAGAAATTGGATTGAAATTTTAATAAAAAATTAAATTCTACAATTGATTTACAGAAGAGCGACGTATATCTGCAATTTTCTTTCTGTATTTACTTTTACGATAACTCTAATCTATGAATATTTTAGGAAACTATAATTGCATAGAGTTATGTAAAAATAAATAAATATATAACCGATATTTCCTACACTAACAAGCACAACGTAAAACATAGTTTTATCCTTAATTTTTATTATTATAATTACAATTTAAAAATTAATTATGCCATAAAATTTGCTCATTAATTCATACAAAACTTACCAACAAAAAGTCCAAAAACAAGAAGTACAGTCATGTTGAAAAACCAAGTCTTCATAAACACGTCAAGTAGCACTAATCATTGCACACAGTTACCAAAAATCGACTTCCATTATGCATTTCCCAACTGCAGTTTCATATAATCCAAAACGCACTGACATTCATAGTTTTATAATTTATATTTGAAAATTTATGTAGAAATTTTTAAAACCACTATCGCAACTTTTTTCGTGGAGAATATAGGAGTACGCGAGCGTGTTCTACAGGACACGTAATAGAAAACAAGGTGCGCCTCTGCCGACAGCTGGAGCCTTACTGCGGCACAGCCTCCGTTGCCAGCACTTCTCCCCCCTGAATTTTCCCCGTTCCCCGTCCCCTCGCGCGCCTTTATCGCGATCCCATAATTAGATAAATGTCATGGCTGTTGTCTGTAAGTTTTTTGCTTTTCCCCTGCGAATTTTGCTAGCCGATGTAATAGACTCCGAGTCGTTCGACACACTCATTTACGTAAAACATGTTTGTGTTTCTTTAGTTGTGTGCGTATGTGAGAAAGGCGTATCTTTGGCAAAAATATGTCGGGCCGTATTGTTCTGTTTTATGAGTTTTAGAAGGTAGTTCTCCCCTCTTGGAAATGCATTGTTTTTGGCACTGTATGTAGAATGAAATGTTTATTGCTCTCGCGAATTCTTTCTGTAAGTTTTATTCTCTGTTCTCGGTGCCGAAGTTCGTTTGCACTTCTTTTGAAGATGATAAGAAGTTTGAAGAAATTGCTTTGGTCTGAAACGATATTGTCTGTTTCGAGAAATAATTTATTTCTTCGTCTTAGTTACTTTATAACAAACATCAAGACTGGTGTAGACAAATCGATAGCTTTCTAGAATAACGCATATCCCACATGAAATAAAAACTGTTGTAACTCTATCCGCTCACGCGATACATACAGCCGTAGACCACACCTAGAGGTGCCGGTGATGATTTTATACCGATTTATCAGATATCGAAGTTACGAGTATAACAGGTAAAAGAACTAATATTAATTGCTATTTCGGTAACTACTCTAGCAAACCATAAAGTTTTTAATGCCTGGGTCTGTCATTTAAAAAAAATAAACAACTTCAAAAATACGTCACGACAATCGTGTGTGTTATTGTTTGCGCTGGTGATTTCGGTGTTTATTTATTGAAAACATACCGTAAGTAGCATTTTTAAGTTTACACTGAATATAAATGTTTATAAACTATACTTTAAGGAGTAATTTCATGGTAAACGGTAGAACCACTCAAACGGAATATTATCATATTTATCCAAGTACACCAAAAGTTTCATTAGTGCTTTTTAAGTGCAGGATTTGCGGTGTATTACTGCATTTTATTTGAGATGTTTTTGTTGGTAGTACGGAGGGTATTTATTTAGCAATGCAGAATAATAATTTTTATTTATAAAAACTGTATTTAAACTGAACGCTTTTCTAATTTGCAAAACCAAATAGCCGCCATTTTGCGGTAGGAAGAGCTCATCGCGTAAGCGGTTATTGGTGGAGTTGAGTAAACATGATTTGAAAGTTCAAAAAATGGACAAATAATATGTATACATAAAAATAATCCCATTATTCGAAGAACCGTTCAGTAATTTTTTAAACTTTCGAATTCTGTTTTCTCATATCCACCATTTTTGAGTTACGACAGTATTTGGTGTCATCATGTACCAGTAACTCAAGAAGACTGCTAACATCCATACTCTAGAGATCGTAACCCTGAAAAAAAGGTCAAAATCCGTCTTATATACAGATGACCGCTGATTATAATAGCCTGGAAGTACTTTATATTATGTAAATGTCCGTGGGGTTACCTAACACAAGCTAGAAACATGATTTACAGAAATTTGTTACTCCGAAAACCTTTAGACTTTTATTGAATAGATTTTGTATCATTTCTCCGGAAACACTTTGCTTTTCTTACATTGCACTTTTTAATGTTTCACTATTTTGACATATTGACAAGCTATTCGTTTCTCGATCCTTATTTCCCCAATATACGTGACCAATGTATCTAATTGAATATATTGATTTTATAAAAAAAACGATTGATATCGTTTTTGTATATTATTTCTTATTAACGATATTTTTTTTTAAATGTAGGTACTTGTCACCACTACCTATCTCTGGAGCGAAGATAGGATCTACGATGGTACGAGCTTGCCCAGAACCTATTCAGTCGCTTCTTAAAGGTACCCGGGTTGTATGAATTCGGAAATACAGGCGCAGGCATTCCATTTCCATTTTTCGGGAATTCCATTCCCGGGCTGTGCCTGCCTGTGTGAAGATGATGAAAAGCGCTTACTACGCCTGAAGGGAATATCGACCAAGTCTGCTGCGCCCTCTGATGTCCGCTCTGGGTCTCCACTCAAGTACTCGCTTTGTCCATTCTCGCAATGTGCCCCGCCCACCTTTTTTCGGCCCGACAGCCATGACATCTTTAACTTTGGTCCTATTTCGGATCCAAGCGTTCCTTTTTCGGTCTCGCAGAGTAACTGCGACCATTGCTCTCTCTATGCCGCATATACGTATACATATACGAGCACATTTTTCAAATGGCTTCAATTTTGTTTGTAGAAAAAAATCTGAAATGAAGTCAGTGTCCCTGCTGCTCGACTCGCGCTTTTGCGTCGATTCTGTTCTCGAATTATTTTGAGATGAGGTAGTATATGTAACGTATAGCATTAAAAGAAACACTCGCTGGTGAGGTGAGTACGGCCGAAGGCGTGAGAAACGTTGGTTCGTGGCGTGTTAATTCGTTACCCAACAAAGTGTTTCATTTGGTACCCCAAAGAAGCAACCCGTACAAGTGGCGACCCTGCCAGTGGTTACAAACATTAACGTGAGTACCAAAAATAAATACAAAAAGAGGTAGATCAAGAGTGAATGAACCGGTTTGCAAATAAAATTTTACGTAATTATGACAATAATGGTTTTAAGAAAGTTATACTTCTAGCAGCATTCGGTGTCGACATAAACCATTACCACAGCATTATTTAGTGTTATTTTACAACAACCTACTTTGTAAAATTAAATACACTTCTATGCTGTTTAATTACAATTATACAGCAAACAATACACGACATCAATTTAACTCAGTACGTGTTCAAATAAGTTAGAAGCAGATCATATACACATTATGTTTACCTTCACTCTTATTTAATATAACAAAATACCGGTTTTTTTCTCTTTGATCGGTATCAATAAGGAGCACACTGTACACCTGTAAAGCTTGTATGTTGTACTTAGGTACAAACGAATGTGTTACCTCAATTGTTCTTATCGACAAATAGGAAGAAATGACATCTAGATTACAAATAGGTAGATGGAAAAAAACTAGCAATAATAATTACTTACTACTTGTCGGAAGGCTTTATTTCCGGCTGTCAGGAGCAGGAAGCACGCCGCGGTTGAAATAATGCATATACGATCGGTAGAAATGAACTTTAGTAGCATTATTCATCTTGTGAAATAATTTTAATGAAAATACGTTATAATCAACCATATACGGTTATTCACCGTTGTGGAACTATTGGTTCGTTTCGTGATATTCATATAAAATTGACCGATGGCGTCTAGGCAGCCGTGCGGCTTAATTTGGATTTATCGAGAGCATAACGAATGCGCTGCGATAGCACCGCAATGCCAATTTTGAATTGTGTATTTTGACTATACATTTGTATCTATAACGGAATACATCGCATATGACACCGAATACGTGGGGCGCACTGTAAGTTTCCGGAATGAATAAGAAAAAATACTATGAATGGTCAGAAATGAATTTATTGTTTGTGAAAATATTCTCCGTTAGCGTTAATGCACTTTTTCATACGAATGAACCAATTTTGAAAACATTTATGCCACTCCTCCGTGACAATCTCTGAAACATCCTCTGAAACTTTTCGACAGCCTCTTCAGGTGATGAAAATCGTTGACCGCGTATCTGGTTCTTCATTTTTGAAAATAAATAAAAGTCACAAGGTGCCAGGTCGGGACTGTACACGGGATGGCTCATATGCCTCATGGTCAACGTTGTTCACCTTCACAAATTCATTTGTCTGTCTGGCGGTGGTGCAAGATGATACGGCGTTTACGGTTATTTTTGCGGAGTTTGTCAATAACTTCCGGCAAACAAATGGTCGTGTACCAATCACTATTCACAGTACAATGATTCTCCAAAGCAACAGGAGCCACGTGTCAAGTTTTATTAAAAAAAAGAAGCAATCATCCGCTTAGAGGCATTTTGCACGCGTGCCACTTTGGTTGGTTTCGGCTCATCTCGAAAGACCCATACGCTCGTTTACTGCTTTGTGTTGGGATCGTAACTATAAATCTATGTTTCGTCACCTGTTACTATGTCGCACACCAAATTTGACGCCCCTTCGTTGAATCTGGTAAGCATGGCATTGCACCAAGTGACGCGATCACATCCAAATGTTTGAGTAGTATTGATTGTATTTGACTTATGCCTATGCCTAAAGATTCCCGAATCTCAATGAATGGGCGACCATCACGAAATTCGTCACACGACCGCGTTTGAACTCTGCAAACCAGCTATAAATAGTCGTCTTGCATGGTTCTTCATCGCCGAAAGCAGTTTGAAGCCGAGCAAAGCTCCACTGAGCTGTCAAATTACGCTTAGGATCGTATTCCAGAACTCTACTCAATGCTCAAGTCAGGATTTGAGCAGACTTGAGTATGATTTCAAGCTCTGGAAATACGACTCTAATGGCAGGGACTTGAGTATGATTTTCAGTACTCACTGCAATACTCAAGTCCTAACTTGAATATTGAGTAGAGTTCTGGACAACGACCCTTAAAGTCGTAGAAAATCATGCTACGAAAATTTTCACGAGTTAAATCCATGGTGATGTAGACAACCAATTTCTAAAATGACGCCACAATGTAAAAACAAGTGACAGTCAGATGAAACAAACTGTATTCTACAGCCAAAGAGTTCCATTTTCAAATGTTGTAATTACTTTTTAAATATTGTTTATGTAAGTGGCCAGTTCCGGAAACTTATAGTGCGCCTTATGTACTGTCGTAACTCAAAAATTACGGAATTGAGAAAACACGATTTTAGAATTTAGTTTATTTTTATACATAATTATTAGTTGTCCACTTATAAATGAGAATATAAATCTATTTGGTCTATTGAAAATATATGTAAATAATAATGTAAAAAAGCGTTTTAACGGACTTCAAAAAAGGGAGGAGTTTCTCAATTTGACTGCATTTGTGAACCGATTTGTTGATTCTTATTTTGTTGGAAAGTTAGGTATCCATTTTTTTTTATAACATCAACAACAACATTTAAATTTGAAGAAAATATTCCACCTCTAGGGGATGAGTCTGGTTTCGCGCATTTTCCGGTAACCGTTTTCAATAAAAATTTGCAAACTGATGTAATTCCACGAACTTTTGAGGTCGGTTTTTTTTTTAAATAAGTTACAATCATTGACTTACAATTATATGGACGTCGGGTCCGCGCTAAAAAGTGTCCGAACTTATAGGACGTTAAAATCGTATACAGAGCGTCATTCAGGCTTTAGTCTTCGTTTGTTTCTTCTGACAGCGAGGCAAGCAAAATTAGATAGTACTGCGATGACATTACAATTTAAATTCAACGTTTTAGCTTTTTCATATTCCTTTACATGTCACTACGTTTAAATAGGTTAACTTGGGACATTTTTTTCGTGGTTTTTGTATTAGACCCGTCGTCCATTTATTTGTAAGTCAATGGTTACGACAGTATTTGTTTTCATGTGCGAAATACGATAAAGAGAAATATGGATTTTGCGGGTTCAACGAATTCTTTAAATTTCTTGTTTCAATACATACACATACACGAACGCACGCACACACAAGCACATACTTACGTACTCACAAACAAAATTGCTAATTGTATATCTATATTATATATATGACGTCATCTTGTTTCTCTCATTACGCGCGTTAAATCAATACTATCACTTAATGAAAAAACCCACATTCGGAATCAATCAAAAGATCTTCTTGCTGTTTGTTTACATGTACTATAATGAGAAAGAAAAGGCTTTTATTTTAAAAATAAAGAGAAATGAGCATCTCTCTGAGCTTTTTCGTCCTCTTGTAGAGTAAAAGGTGCGGCCGGTGACAGCTCCGACGGCAGGTGTAGTGTAGTGCGGTTTTTTTGTATTGCAGCGTGTATATTCAAACGGTATTGTTTTGAGTATGCGAAATTTATTATGGATCTCGGTATCCCAACGGTTTGTACTGTGGGCATGGATTTGTGATACGATGGTACTCACAGTACAGGGAATTGATGACACCATTATCATTAATCAGCCGTGACCATGGGACCTGTAAATAAAACCGAAAGGTTGGTTTGCTGGGAAAAACAATTTTACGCGATCTAGATTCACAAAAAATTTTCATTTTGTAAACGTTATTTGCACGCTAGCGTTCTTGAGCATAGCGAGAATTCGCTTCGCTCGTAGTTCGATCTTAGCTTCCTATTCGCTTGCTCAGGTTTGAATACAAGCACTTGCGTCAAACAACAACTTCGCAGCTTTGCATAACAAATAACTAATGTTGTTATAGCTACTGATAAATTTCTTTACAATCATTTGGAAAACGTATAATAATATATAGGTAATGAAAATTGGGTATCGGTAACGTTCAAATCCTACCAAAACTTACAATAATCCGCTTGATGGCATTGACCCATTTGACGTTATTTCTGAATCGCGGTGTTAAGATTTTCCCTCGAATGATGACTACTCGGACACAATTTTGTTAATGTTGAGAATACAGAGAGCTCAGTAAGGCATCAGGAGTTGAGTCCCTTCTTGGGAACTGCTATCCGGATCTTCTGATATTTCGTACGCTCATATAGTGTGAAAAAAATCTCATCTCGCGGAACGGTTTCCAGGAGTGAGTCCCTTCTTATGAACAACTGCCCGGACCTTCCGCATATAGGGTAAAATTGTATTGGCGACATACAGGGTGAAAAATAAAAATCTTCTGGACCACTTGGAGTTTCACTTGGCTAGTTTTGGTAACCTCATCCAACGGAAAAAAGAACCTCCCTCCTTTACAGTATATAAATGAAACTTTGAATTTTGAACACGTAAAACGCAAAACATGTTCAGTCAAACTTGGTCTTTATATGGAATTTAACGAAAACACAATATTTGTTTTCGCCCCTTAATAAACAAATTTAAATAAACGAGAAAATATACTGAATGACAATATATTGTAAATACTAGCTACATAGACCAAATAAAGAGAAAGGGTGGTGCCGTGTCATTTAAGGTCAAGGAGCTGGCTTATAGGGGAGATGATTGGAAGATTTTTTTTTATAATAGCAGCAAACAAGCATACGGCCCGCCTGATGGAAAGCGGTTACCGTCACCTATGAACGCTTGCAACACCAGAGGCGTCACAAGCGCGTTGCCGACCCTTTAGGACCCTTCTCAAATCCCTTTTGAAGGACTCCTGCGGGAAAACTCCGACAGGGAGTTCATTCTACAACCTAATTGTACGTGGGAGAACGCTCCACTGAAACCGTAGAGTACGAGATTGACTCAGTTCCAGTGTGAGGACTCCATGCCGGTGGCGAGCAGTGCGATGATAAAACGTTGCCGTTAGTATCATGTCTAACAGTTCTTCAGAACATTGGCCATTGTACAAGCGATAGAACATGCATAGGGAGGCAAAGTCTCCAAAACAGTGATTCAATATCGTCTGTAAGCTCAGGATCGTCAACAATTCTCATAGCACGTCTTTGAACTGCGTCAAAGGGCACAAGCTGGCATCCGGGAGCTCTCGCCCAAAGATGGCAGCAGTATTCCATGTGGGGACGGACTTGTGACTTATAAAGTAGCAGTCTCTGCTCCGAAGTGAAATACCGCTTAGCCCTATAGAAGCACAGGAAGCTTTTTTGCTCCACCGACAAGAGTGTAAGTCTTAAGTTTGATGGTGATGATGATCTAATCGAAGTCTTTGATGATAATGGCGGAAAATAATTAGCAATTTATGATAGCCGAAACTAAACCGAAACAGCTTCAGGGACCGCCTAGAGAATATACCCTTTGAAACAAAAGAATAATTTTCAAAATCACAACTGATGGAGAAATTGGTGTATGGCGTATGATTTTCTTGGGATCCCTTCATCAGATTCTGACTTAGTAACAATGGGACCACCATAAAAGTGCACCCTTTCAAACAAAAAAAGAATTTTCAAAATTGGTCCACAATTGACGGAGACATCTGAAAACAATAAATACAGCCGAGCGTATGGCCTCATTCTTTTTTTTCCAGTCGGTTAAAAATATAACTTAAATATTAATTATAAACAAGTACAAAAATTACTAACAATAGGGACTATTGCATGACTTGAATGTATATAAATTACTGCACTTGATAGGCATTATTACATGAATTGAATGTTGTAAAATACTTCATTTGTTAGAAATTTGTACATGAGTTGAATGTATATGAAATACTACATTTGTTAAGAATTATTACAAGAACTGAATATATGAAATACTGCTCTTGTGAGACATTAATAGAGAAGAATTAGAAAAGACTGTCATTATTGACAGAAGAAGTTCTACAATTAAATGAGCATTATGTTAGTGTAGTTAGAAAAAACAACTTTAAAATCCATTGCCATGTCAGGTAGAAGCTATTTGATTCAGTTTACTTACTTGGTTACGTTACTATGATAACCTAAACCAACCTATATAACAACATCAATATTCTATAAATTTATGTTTGAATTAATTAACTCCGCCACTGTTGTATTAACTCTCATGATATCGGTTCCGGGATGCGATGATTCGGATTAATTTAATATGTTTGCATAAAATTTAACATTACTGGTTTAAATTATCTCGTGGAGCTTCGAGGTTTTAATTTTGTGCTTCAGATGGTTTTCGATATTCGGGGTACTCAATCCATACTTTGATATATTTAATCCTATACCACACACTGTTCTAATGATAGAGTTTAAGCCATGCTGCCTCAAATATTAAATACATTAGACAACATCACACACATTGCTCTGATCCCAAAGTAACTAGCTAAAGCACTTGTGTCACGGAAATCGGAAACAACGACGGTACCACAAATACCAAGACCCGAGATAAAGTAGAAAAGTTAGTTTTCTTCATTAACCCAGCCAAGGACAGAACAATACAGAACACGGGACATCAGAGTTACTAAGCATTCATCATCATCAACCTAATGACAAGTCCCACTGTTTGGCACGGGTCTCCTTGTAGACGAGGGTTTACGCCATAGTCCGCCACCTTTTTTTTTTTTGACTGGAGGGAAATCTTTATGGATACTCCTGAGCCCAGGGAGACTCAGGGGTTATGTGGGGACTCTCCCTCCAGACTGGAGGGTCTACCCCACTAAAACCCCCCGGGTTTCCCTCTCGCCGGTTGAGTCGGCGCCGTAGGATCAGTGAACATTCACCACGACGCTGCCCGGCCGCCCTAGCTTACGCCAGGGCTCCCGCGCCAAATAGTCCGCCACCCTGGCCCAATGCGGGTTAGGGCCTTAACACGTTTTCCGAGGGTTGTGAACCTTCTTCGATGAGCAGGTTTCATCAGAATGTTTTTCTTCACCGAAAAGCTCATGGTGAATTTCGCACTTTAATTCCGAACAACTCAGGGGTGCATGCCCAAGTTCGAACCCACGGCACCTACTTGAGATGCGGTAGGTCAAACTAATTAGGCTACCATGGCTTTTTTTTAATATTCATAAATGGATGCTGATGCTATAATGTATCAACCATGAAAACATTGGCTGCTATCACCTCAGGAATAATGATGATTCATTACTATAATCTCCCAACAACAACAAAAATTTACATTTTATAACTAAATTTTAGAAAAAAAACTATCAAGCAGGTAGAGGTCCTTGTGAAAGAGTTCGTCCAGGGTAGTACTGTCACCTAACCTATTTCTGCCGCCAAGCAATAACGTCAGCATTACTGTGTTCCGGTTTTGAAGGGTAAAGGTGCTGGTGAAATTACAGGTACACGGGACTTGTCAACTCATGATTTAACGTGACGGGCGCAGAGGCAATGCCCCTCACATATTTGCGATTTAAAGTTCTGGGTGGTACTGCACTTGTTATGAACAGGTGAGTAGCTTAGCATCAGGCCCAAGACTTGTTCGTCCCGTCACTTGATATTATTAAAAAAGTCATCTAACGTGTCTCTATGACGGTCGTTGTCAGAGTTGCGCATAAACAAATTGGGCTTTTTGTGTGAGTTACGTGGAAAGTGAACAAGTGCTACCGCTCCCTGTGAATTCATCGCGTGACATTTAAAACACATTTTAATATGATCCATCGTCGGTAGCATTAGCGGATATTATAGTATAAAAAAAACAACAAAACAATGTTTAGTGGCCTTTTTGAGGCGTTTTTGCTTATCAGTATCATGTACATAACTTAGGAATTAAAGTCATACGCAACAGCCGCTACGGCGATTCGAACCTTCGTCAATTAAATTAAAAAGCAATCATTATCCCACTGAACAACATCCGCTCAGTAACAGTCACATTTATAAAGCGCAAATTGGAAGGGACTGTACATAACGCAAAGTAAATTTTTGAACAAAGATATTATACATTGTGTATGTTTGAGTATGGTAGAACCACAGACCGGTCATATTATTACATATCTACATACACCCTCTAATACAAGATAGAAGGGTTCTTTTGTACCTTTTCCTATGTTCACTGTGGTATTACTAACAAGATGAAGATTTGACGTAATATTTTCTTATAGCTGTGTGAACCTTGTCCGCGTTTCGACGCTTTGTTTTCTTTCTATGACCAAAATATGGGTTGATGAAGACTATTTATGAGGTTAATAACCAATACGGTTAATATTATAGCTACAAAGATCAAATTTGTTCAGGACCTTTGCGAAACAGTATTGTTTGCTGATGACCAATGGTTGGAAAAAGATGTTTCATATATATAGATACGTGTATAGATATAGCTACAAGGAGCAACAGAGTTGTTAAAACCACCAAATATTAATTAATTACTTTTTTCGAATTTCGGACTTCTGGGTGAAAGAAATTCCTCTCTTTATTCTATTTATGTGGACAAATAGCCGTACATGGATAAGGCCAAAAATGGCACTTCTTCGTCTCAGCAGTTTTGTTTTTATGAAAAGTATTAAAATAATCTAGTGTGAAGATTTTCCTTTCAATATACAATATTTCTGCTAGTGGTTCGAATTTGTTATATTGTGTTATATACAAACTAAAATGTCCTAAATAAAATTTTGAATTAATTCTTTTCTTAAGTTCTACTAGCAAATATCGCCGTTCCGTCAATATACGGTATCTAAATCTAGGGAAGGGCGGAGAGTGAACATTCTCTTTACCTTTTAATTATACGCTTAGTAAAAGGTCGGTTATCTAATGCATTTTTACAGGGCAACATTAGAATTACTTTAACTAGGTCAGTAGTTTTGTCCAGTAAAACTATTTCCTCAAATCCGGAGTTCGAACCAGTAATTAATTAATATTTGGTGGTTTTAACTATTCTATGCCGCTCCTTGTGGCCATAACTATACATGTATCTATATATGTGGAACCCCTTTTTTCGACTAATGCTAATGAGACATCTTTGATTTATAAAACAGACAGACATGATGTTAAATATGACAATATTAACGATACCCTCTCAAACGTAGTTTATTGGTTTAATGTTTACAATGTATTGCTCAATGCCAAGAAGACAAAGTGTGTTAAATTTGAATTACCTAGTGTGAAATCGACTAGTCTAATCGTGAAAATTAATGGAGAAAAATTAGACGTTGTTAATAAAGCTATCTTTTTGGGAGGAACCTTAGATAGTAAACTTGAATAGTTTACACATATATCGTCCTAAGTCAGCAGATTAAGCTCTGCTGCATGCGCAGTCCGTAGAATACGCAAGCTTGCCGATGTAGCTACTGCTAGACTAGTTTACTTTAGTTACTGCCATAGTACCTATAATATCCTACGGGATTCTGATGTGGGGTAATGCGGGAAATAAACCATATTTGTGTCACAAAAACGGGCCAATTGTTCCACAGAACAAATCACTCATTTTTGCAACGGTACACATACCGTTTAGGTTCTCGGGTTTCTTTCAGATAAAAGTTTAAGGTGACTGGTATCATGACTGTGGCATCACCGTACATTTACTGAAATATTTTGTATGCCCGTAAAAATGTGTGTATTCCATAGCATTTCAATTTATTTGAAAAGAACAATCCCTAGAGTTTCTTGCTTGTTGCTCTCAAGGAAGTCAGCACAGAGAACGAGCGGTAGCTTAAGATCTGACTCTTCTCGAACCAGAGTCAGTTGCCATGTTGAGGCTACCGCTCTTTACCGAGCTACACATCAGTATCTCTCTACAAATCGCTTGTTACAAATATTTCTTAATTATAACAAACTATTGAAGTAATTTCACTAAAACAAATGAACTTCGAAAAGTCATGGGTATCACAAAGTCGAAATTTTTTTCCCAAATTACGTTTGTTCGAATTGTCATTGCACCGAAAACCGAATTATAACGAAACCGTTCTTCTTTCAGGATATGTTGGATGTTTATCGCAAACACACGATTAGGTTCGGTTACATTAGGTTAAATTAGGTTTGAAAGAAAAAACGTTTTCCTCTCAAAATTAATTTCGAGGTTATGAACATTCGAGCAAATGCTATTTCTGGAAAATGTCATTTCGGACTACTGATAGGTAACCAGAATCATAGTAGTAAAACATCATAACATATATTAAAGTCAACATTAATAAATAAATAAAATTGATTTGAGTAGAAGTGAGCGAATCGGCTCATGGCCATGGTCCGCCTCTATCGCTCTAGATCATCATGGTCTTTAAATTTTTCAGTAAGTATGTGGACCTAGGTAGTCAAAACTCGATATTAGAATTTACAAAGCGACATCTCTTGTCAACCCCTGGTAGCTCTAAAAGGTTGAATGAAGACAAACTTTCATAAATTTCTCATAAGTGACGGCAAAATAAACCGTTAAAACCACAAACAAAGGTCTGTAATAAACATATAGAGAAATTCGTACAGGTCTTCTGACTCTATCTATAGTAATTGATTCATTCAAATTCGAAAATCAATTTGATTTCATATCAGTTTGACACCTGTCAAATTTAAGTAAATTCCATTGGAAGTCCATTTTAGGTCTCACAAGAACGCCATCAACTTAAACTAGTTTTAAAAACAAAATATAAAAAAATATATACAGGGCTTAAATTACTTAATTTCAATTGTAGTGGCCAGCACCTATACTTTCTAATAAATACTTATAAAGGGAGGTTCTCTCTACCGTGGGATAATGTTACGCAGTGCCAGCCAAGTCAAAACTCCAAGTTGTTAGAAGAAAGATTTATTTCCACCTTATAGGACGCCAATACAATTTCACATGCGGAATGTCCGGGCAGTTGTTCCCAAGAAGGGACTCGACTCCTGGAAATCGTTCAGCGAGCGTATATATGAGCGTACGTCAATATCAGAAGGGAACTCCTGGTTAGCCTTGCTGAGCTCTCGGTTTTCTCCGATTTCTCTTCACATAACCAAAATTGTGTTACATTAGTCACCATAGAGGGAAAAATCTTAACACTGCGATTCAGAAATAACGCTAAATGGGTCAATGCCATCTAGAGGGTTCGTAGTGAACTAAAAGTAAACATTCAGACTTAAGGCCATCTAATACATAAGTAGGTTTGTTACACACTAATTTTTATTTTCTTACAGCGTTTTTGCAATTTCTGTCTTTTGTAGTATTTTCATCTCAATTGGTCCATCAAAGGCTTTTAATACTAGAAACAGGATCGAATGGTAGGAATATTTTTTTAGAAAAAAAAACCAATCATATCCTCACCGGTTAACCCTGTGCCATTTTTTTTCACAAAATCTGTTAATGCCAATCGAAGTACTTTCGAAATTCGTTGACAGTCATCAAGGATCGTTTTCCTGTAACTACTAGTACAACAGATAAAGTAGCTGGCCTTACTGACCCGTCTCAAAGTTTTTATAACGCAATGTAACCAGGAAGAATGAAGATTCATTCATTCATTCAACACTTGATATTCCTGCAAATTTACGGCCGCAAAATTTTACAATTGAATAATTTTACCATGGTGACCTTTGATCTCAACTCACTCTCACTAAGATTTCGGCTCCGTCACGACCTGTACAATTAATTGTATTTCACGGAGTATAACAATACTAACAGTAACGGCGGTGATGACCGCGTTGCTCAAAATTCCACTTTTATTGTGTTATTGAAACATCCGAGTAATCGAAAGGTATATATTGGTTCCGAATCGGCCCATCGAACCTCGGAGATTAAACCGTCCTGAGTATTAGATAGGCTGTAAAGAGGTTCTATTAAGTGTTTATTAGATCTAAATTACGCTCATAGTATCCGTGTCGGCATTGTTAAGGCTTATCTCACGCAATTACTTTTTGTTCGATGTCCGGTTATTAATATCTTGGTATTTGGGGAATTCAAGTTGGAAAATGCTCAGCGTGTCTTTAACCTGCATGTAGCGTATGATACGCTACTTTAGACACATTACACGTAGAAATACTAATACCTTGGAAGCATCTGATGGTGACAGGAAGGTGGAAGGAAAGAAACTTCGAGTCAGGAATCCCAAATGATAATACATGGCTGTATCATCATCACCAGGCACTACTGATGGAGACAAATGATTGGCAGGACGTAATGCAATTGTCAGCAGTGAGAAAACAATTGAGAAAAAGAAATATCTTAGTAGTGTTATCACAGAGAAATCCAAATAAACCACTGGCATTAATGCTGCACTTGAAATGTGTAAAACAGGCTTTGGATGATGATGACACATTCATTCCCATCTAAATTCCTTAGGATTGCACAAAAGATTCATCAGAAGTAATTTCGCTGTCCAAACCCACCGCGCTGTATGGACGAGTGATCATAACAATCATAAAGAAAGACAGAGACAGATTGGAAGCATTTGTAATGTGGTGCTGAAAGTGAATGGAGAAAACAAATGAAGACATTTAAGAAAGGATTAGGGAAGAGAGAAGTCTTTTAAAATAACTGTTTGGATATTTGTGACGTAATGACGAATTTATAAAGCTTTTCATTTTGAGGGGAATAGAGAAGGAAAAAGAAGAAGAGGAAGAGCAAACAAAAGATAAAGTCAGAGCGAACTGATACAAGGACGTGATACAAAGATGGATCATGAGGAATAGCGAGCACAGACAGGAACATGGTAAATAAATTTAATGATTGTGTGTAATGTTGTCTTAACCGCTCACGCGATGCGCTCCTCCTACCGCAAAATGGCGCAAAACTATTTGATTTCGCGATTTATATTATTCTGCATTGCTAAATAAATACCCTCCGTTCTACCAACAAAAACATCTCAAATAAAATGCAGTAATACACCACAAATCCTGCACTTAAAAAGCACTAATGAAATTTTTGGTGTACTTGGATAAATATGATAATATTCCGTTTGAGTGGTTCTAACGTTAACCATGAAATTACTCCTTAAAGTATAGTTTATAAACATTTATATTCAGGGTAAACTTAAAAAACGCTACTTACGGTATGTTTTCAATAAATAAACACCGAAATCACCTGCCTAAACAATAACACTCACACGATTGTCGTGACGTAGTTTTGAAGTTGTTTATTTTTTTTAAATGACAGACCCGGGCATTAAAAACTTTATGGTTGGCTAGAGTAGTTACCGAAATAGCAATTAATATTAGCTCTTTTACCTGTTATAACTTCGATATCCGATAAATCGGTATAAAATCATCACCGGCACCTCTAGGTGTGGTATGCGTCTACGGCTGCATGTATCGCGTGAGCGGTTAAGAAATGAATAGTGTTTGTTTTGCATAAGTTATGGTTAAATAAACGAAATTAGTTAAAGGTAAGTATAGCACAATTAATTTCACATTTTCCATGAGCTTTTCGGTAAAGGAAAACATCAAGTTGCATCTGCACGTCGAATAGGGTTCACAACCTTCGGGAAAACGTGTGAAGACGCCAACCCGCATTGGGTCAGCAAACTATAGTCTAAACCCTCATCTGAGAGGACACCTGTGCCCAGCGGCGAGATGATAAATGAGTTGATGATGATGATGACAGCATATCTTACCACTCGTTGACTTCCAAAAATTTGGAATCACATTGTTGAATTTGTAATTCTTATATGTAAGTATAAAATTGTAAACAGCATTATAGTGTACATATCGACACAATAAGAAGAACAAGTTCTATGAAAACAATAGTCCAATAGTCGTATTAGTCTATCTGGTTTCCTCGTATTTCTTGAAATTATTACTGTTCCTCTCTCGAATAGATCACATAAACAAAACTACGATATAGCTTAGTTGGTTTAGCGTCTGGCACGGCATGCTAGAAGACGTCGGTTTGAATCCGGGCGGATCAAAGGAATTTTGTCAGAGTGTTCGATCTTTGTATTAATAATTATTATAACAAACTAGTGGAGTAATTTCACATAAAAATGATTGAATATCAATTCAATAAAAAATTCAATACAATGAATAGCGATATCTCTAGCTTGGGCTGGTAGCTGTAAAGGTATCTAACTGGGTGACGAAATATTGTAGGTTTCTCATAGATGGCGCTACGGCTAAAAAAGTCGTTGAAAAACCAAATACAAAGAAACGACGCAAGCAGACGCAACATAGGCAAATTCGTGAGGTCCGCTGGTTCGTTCCGTGGGCTAGTTGGTATAGCGTCTGACACGGAATGCTAGACGACGTCAGTTCGAATCTGGCCGGATAGACGGATTTTTTTCTGAGTGTTCGATCTTTGTACCTATTAGTAATTATAAAGAACTAAGATAATTTCGAAAAAATGGATTTTCAATTCCGTACAACAGTGACAGAGACTCGTAAAAAACGGAAGTTATCGGGTGGTTATTGCATAGTGTTATTGTATTGTATAGTTAAGTGTGCAATGATAAAATGAATACATACAAAATAGTTTTTTTTTAAATACCGCTATTTGCATTTATTTTTTATATCTTGATTACTATACAACTATTAACGTAAGACTTATAGTAACATATCTTAGTAGCAGTAGAACTACTTAAAGAAACAGTTCGTCCACAGAAGTACTGCCACGTCACTTATTTCTGCCGCCAACCAATAATGTGGGCATTGATGCGTTCCGGTTTTGAAAGGTTGGGGTGCTGGTGAAATTACAGGCACATGGGGCTTTTCAACTTATGTCTCAAGGTGTCGGGTCTGTGGTGGTGCCCATCAGATCTTTGTGATGATAGCTCTGAGTGCATGTCATTTACCACTAGGCGCACTTGTTCGTCCCGTCACATGGTATCATTAAAAAAATTAAAAAATTGGAAGTATCAAAATTCTAAGCCTGAAATAAATGAAAAGAAAAATCCTATCCTTTTCATGAAAGCCTTCATAGTTACGACATGAAATAACGCTTCTTTTACTATGTTTCTATGTAAATCTGACCTATACGAGCTGTAATTCGCAATTCATAGCGGCAAATCATGTTTTAGTCTACAGAGGAATAAATCGTGGGATTCTGACATGCCTTTTATTGCACGCTTTTGTGCCTTATTGCTTGCGTTTATTGTCGATATTTGTTTGGCACTTCCTGATGGAAAGGGGAATGAATCTGAGGGATTAGCTGATATTGGATGATAGAATATTGCTATAAGTTTTCGATAAAGGCATGAGTAAATCTGATATGGAAGATAAATTATAGGATAATTTATAGCTTCCTCGGGAGAACCCTTACTTTCCTATAAATATTATAAGTTACATTCTAATCGGGAGGGCCTTTAACATTGAGTCGTTTTAGATTATATTTATTTTAGACCTGCATGCAGTTTTAGAGGTGGTAGTTCAGTGGGAGAAGGGATACTTCTCAATTCAGAGGTCAGCAGTTCAAATCTCTGTGGGGCATTTACCTACAACTTAAATTTCTAAGTTAAGTGTAATTGTGATTGTGTAATAGTACTATAACAGGGAACGTAGCTTGGGCTTGCATAGAGGCACTTTTAAACACAAAACTGGCATATTTCCATGAATAAATGTTTATTTCATCTTTACTAATCGAATCCTAGAACCACCGAGATGTTCTTTTTTTACATCTTAATTTTTTAATATCATTCTAAACAGAAACCTATATTTATTCAGCCAGTATTTCTACTCGTAGAGTAGAGCCTACACTACAGTACGTAGTATCTTTCGCTAAGATTGAAAGGTTTCTATACAAACTTGTTTTTCTGTAATATAATAAAGGAAGGCCGTGGTGAATAAAGTAAAGACTTGTGTTTGCGTGTCAGGTGTTGACTGATCTGACTCTCTGTAAAATGGTGCTGCTGGTAATAGTTATTTCTGATACCGAGTATTGTACGTACTATATCGTTCTTTTTAATCATGAAATTTGTTAATTTTTTATTCTTCGGTTGCTAGATTAAATTAAGAAATAAAAATTTACTTGTGTATAGCTTATATAATGCTGTACGTTACCTTATCAGGGAATTGTGGCTTGAACAAGCACTTGTCAAATATTGAGCTTAGAGGGAATAGAGAGTGTAGATTTTGTCACAAGGCGGATGAAACTCTTGTGCATATCCTCAAGTGCTGCCTCATGATGGGCGTACTAAGTTCCATACCGGGAAGGCGTAGGCCTCAACCAGAAGACGTAAACACTGCCGGAGCCAGGAAAGTCCTTCAGGTCTTTAATGCTATTGCCCTTGGCTCCGAACTGTAATCGGTGGTGATGGGAAGCATAGGCCCTGAATGAAACCACCCTAATAATAATAAGCAGTAAAATAATAGCAGTAAAGCTCCTCGGGAAAGGCTTCGCCAAGCAGCAATGTGAGCATTACTGCGTTCCGGCTTTTTAAGAGTAAGGGTGCTGATGAAATTATAGGTTCACAGCACTTTTCAACTTATGTCTCAGGGTGACGAACGCAGTGGCAGTGCCCTTCAGATATTAGCAATTTAAAGCTCGGAATCGGAAACGTAAACGAGTGATCAACAGCCTGCAAAAACTATAATACACGGGATGGATTTTTGTGCACTTTTATGAGATATACCTTGGTCAATTTCTGCAGAAAGTATAAAATGTTCGAAAATCAAATAAACAAGATGGCCGCCATACAAATTACGAAGGCTTCTATAACGGAAACTATTAGGGATAGAAGGTGCAGGAAGGAATGTCATAGAGGGTAATAGTGGTCAAATAGTCTGTGTAAAAAAAATTCAAGATGGCGAATCCAAAATGGCGGCCGGAGAAAAACTTGCTTCGATGCGGCTGAAAATTGGCATGCGGGGTTCTTTAGGAGTCCTTAATCATAATTTGGAGTCAAAAATTTTTTTTCAGCCATTCTTTAATATAGCTGCCATATTAATGTTTTTTTCGTTAAAAATAGCTGCCGAATGAGACTCGCTCCGTCTCAGCTGAAAATTGGCATGTGGAGGCCTCTACAATTGCCAAATAGTAATTTGTGCTCAAAATTGGTTTTTCGCCATTTTCAAATATGGCCGCCATACAAGCGTTTGTTGACAGTAGAAAAAAAAGTTCTGATCCCTTCCAAAATTGTCATGTGGGAGCCTCTAGGAGTGCTTCATAATAATTTGTGATCAGCATTAGTTTATCGCCATTTTTCAATATGGCTGCCATAGAAGTATTTTTGGCGGTAGATGAAAATTGTATATGAGATGAGATGAGAGATGAAAATTTGCTCTAATTCGCTTGAAAATCGGCATGTGGGGGTTTTTATGGGTGTTTAATAATAAGTTCCGGTCAAAATTAATTTTTCGACATTTTTCAATATGGCTGTCTTACAAACCTTTTTTTAGCGGTTGATAAAATGTTGCTCTAATTCTACTGAAAATCGCTATGAGAGGTTCTATGGGTGTTTAATAATAATCTGCAGTCAAAATTTACTTTTTGCCATTTATCAACATGACCGCCATTAAAGAGCTATGTTAATTTTTTTAAAGTCATGAGTGCTGAGGCCATAGGCTGAGGTCTAGCGGAGGGCGAAGTCCGAAGCATCCGCACGCCACCTTACGTAGGTAGTATACGGGGACTATATTTCACAATTGTTCAAAATGTAAGGCATACTTCCCGATGTAGTGGAAATAATATCTTATTTACTTATACAACTTATAGCGTTGTTGTATCTGGACTGTCTCTCTGTATTTTTTTATTGGAAGCTATGCCGAAAAGAGAAGAATTTAGAGAAAAAATACCAGACAATCATTTCAAATTTCTGGTCTCAAACCAGGGAATTTACTGTATTATAAGTACCAGAGTAACGATAATTCTGAAGGCAATACACAGAATACCCTGACCTGGACCAACTTAAAAATGATTTTTTCATAAAAGGGCTCAAATAAGGGATCGAATCTGGAACTTCCTCATCAAGCGCCCATAGTACTAATCACTGTTCCACCGAAGAACATAAGCACACCCCGCAATCTGAAAGCGACCACGCGCCGCAGGCCGAGTCCGACCCCACCGTAGGTACCAACCAACTCGCGGGACTATATTCCTAACACCACAAAGAACAACTTTTGTTACATGACTTTTACTAATTCACCTTTTCAAAATTATCATTTTCTAAGTTTAAACGTACATTTAAAAATGAAACTATTTTTCCGGATTTAAATCGCGTATATTTGTTTTTTTCAAACAAACCGACGTTTCGGGCCCTTTACAGGTCCCATGGTCACGGTTGACTGAGGTGGTACAGTCTTCAACCAGTTATGTCTAATATTAATCGATACGTACATTAAAAATTAAGTTTGCTTAGTCTTTTTTCAATTTCCATGGAATCCTCTCTTCAGATTCTAACTTCTTGGTGACAATGGAACTGTTACTCTTTTGTACATTTTATATTTTCTCTTCTTGTTGTCATGATGACGGTGATATGTTGATTACATGTATTGTGTCAAGTGAAAAGTCGACTTTTATTTCCGGAAAATAATTCGTAATTTGTGATAACCTAAACGAACCCAGTAAGTACAGCATCAGGGACCACGTTAAGAGTCCCTTCAAACAAAAGAAGAATTTTCAAAATTATCAGAATTTTCAAAATCCCTTTCAAACAAAAGAAGAATTTTCAAAATCGGTGCACAAATGATGCAGTAATTGGTGTATACACGGACATGCCTTTAAAATTTGAGGATTTCCTTCTATTTTCATGGGATCCCCTCATCAGATTCCGGCTTGGTGACAATGGGACCACCACGAGAGTGCACCCTTTCAAACGAAAAAGAATTTTCGAAATCGGTTCACAATTGACGGAGATGTCTGAAAACGGTTAAAAAGGATACGATGGCCTAACAAAAACTTAAAAGTTTGTAATTAAGTTTATTAAATGCTAGGCTGCTTCACCACCATCATATTTATTTATTTTTTGTGAAATTCGATCGTACCAGCGGCGTTTTCTTCGAATCCTGCCGGATCGAAGGAATTTTTTCTAAGTGTTCAATCTTTGTATTAATATTTATTATAAACTTAAAAGCTTGCAATTTTGTTTTGTGAAATGTTATGGAACAAAAGTTTTTGTTTTATGATGTTAGTAATACATATGTCACATGATCGCTGCAGCAGCGCCACCTGTCGGATGATTGTGGAACTACGATTGCCTATTAATTAATTACAATGCCACCTATCGTCTAGTCTAGTGAAACATCAAGCAGTATGCTTGGATGTGGTCAGTACACAATGTTGCTAGCGCCACCGGATAGGACGGTTGTCAGATGTGATATTGGTAGACGGAGTCGAACCGGTGGCGGTGGGGTTAGTGAATCGAGTGCGCTTATGTGGTAGAAATGGCAGTGAGAGCCGCCATTTCTTGTTGTTGAGACCGAACGAATCGGAGGTGCGCCAGCCCAGTATTGAACTCATCGTGTTTCACATTTTTAATCCATTTCTATCCGCGTGATCCTAAGAATTATTGTGTATTGATAACTTAATTAAGTAAACTAGTGCTAATGATCTGTCACAATATTTCGAATTGAAGAAGAATTGTTTGAATACCCGCTCACGCGATGCGCACCTCCTACCGCATAATGGCGGCTATTTGGTTTCGCAAATTAGGAAAGCATTCAGTTTAAATATAAGTTTTTATAAATAAAAATTATTATTCTTTATTATCCAAGTACACCAAAAATTTCATTAGTGCTTTTTAAGTGCAGGATTTGCGGTGTATTGCTGCATTTTATTTGAATTGTTTTTGTTGGTAGTACGGAGGGTATTTATTTAGCAACGCAGAATAATAATTTTTATTTATAAAAACTTGTATTTAAACTGAATGCTTTTCTAATTTGCGAAACCAAATAGCCGCCATTTTGCGGTAGGAGGAGCGCATCGCGTGAGCGGTTATCGCTCTTCCGATTGGACGAAACACAAATGAAAATAAACCTGTCGAAACTACAGTGATGACAGCTACTTCTGCTGCAAATCTTCCCTAAAGCGAAAGTGCCAAATCTGCAACAAGATGGGACATGTAGCTAACGTTTGCCGCAGCAAAGGATATAACAACGCAGTCACTCTAGAAGACCAGTTCGCTTGTATTATAGTCACTGCTGCTCCAACTCCACTGCGAAAAGCAACCATTCCCGCCTTTATTAAAGGAATACGCGCGGAAGCTCTTCTAGATACGGGCAGCTCTGTTAATTTCGTGAGCCTAAATTTTTCAAAACTATGAGACTTGAGGAGAGAACCATGTAAACAAATAATATCTTCATCGGCTGATCGCTCTCCCTCCGCCTCACGATAAACCTTCATTCATTCGTTCAAGAACTTCTCAGACAGAATTCACCGATTCATTAAAATAAAAAAAAATCAATTGAACAATGACGAGATAAATATTTTTGAAAGTCTTAAATCCGATATTGTCAAAGCCTCATTACATGCTATAGATGACAACTTACCCTTTTACGTTGAAAAAGATGCGTTGTACCATTCAATTGCTGCTACAGTATGTCAAGGGGATAGACCGGTTGCATTTTTCTCTAGAACACTGTTACGTAGTAAACAAAATCACTCGGCCGTAGAGAAAGAGGCCTACGCCAATGTTGAAACTTTGAAAAAATGGCGTCATTTCCTTATAAGTCAACCTTTCAAACTTCTAACTGACCAGAGGTCTGTCTGTTTTATGTTTGATTCTACACACACTAGCAAAATTAAAAATGAAAAGATTCAGAGATGGAGACTGGAATTAGTACCATACAAATATGACATTATGTACAGACCCGGTAAAGATAATCTGGCATCTGATGCTCCATCTCGTGTTTGTGCATCTATCGAGACTCATCTTTGAAAACTGGCTGCATTGCACGAGGATCTATGTCATCCCGGTGTCACGAGGATATTTCAAATCTGGGTAAAATCTAAGAACCTATCATTTTCTTTACAAGAAGTCAGAGATACAATTAAGGATTATAAATTTGTGCTGAAGTTAAGCCTAGATTTTCTTGGAAAGTCAGAGAACTCCTACATTCGCGGGGCATAGCGGCGAGCTCTTCTACGCCCTATAACCCACAAGGGAACAGACAAGTTGAGAAAGTTAATTCGACTCTCTGGAAAGCCGTGCAGACGAAAAATCTAGCTTTTGAGGAATGGGAGAAGGTTCTGCATTTGCTTACAGGCTTTGCATTTATATCGTTCTCTTCTTTGTACTGTGACCAACTGCACACCACATGAAAGAATTGTTCACTCACCCCCGCCGGTCCTCAAATTATGATTCGATACCTACCTGGCATGTATTGGTAAGAAAATTCAATCGAGCTAACAAACACTAACCTCTTGTTGATGAGGTTGAATTAATTGAGGCCCGGACGGACGGAAGAGACGAATATTTCTAACCGACACTTAGCGCCATTACCACAAATTGAAAGCCAGTAGGAGGAAATAAATGTGGAGGTAGCCACTAATTCACCAACCAAGGATTCTGCGGATCCGAGTCAAACTTTAGGTTCTGTGGATACAATGGAGTCTGTCGTGACTTCAAACGAAACAATAATTCGGAGATTGGACAGGACCCACATGTTGCCCAAACACCTGGAAGATTATATTTTAAATTAGCCAGGGGAAACTGACTTACTTGTGCGAAAGATACAATATCTAATTTCTATTATTTCATAACATTTGCAATGTACCTTTTACATTGTTAATTAAACCTTATATTAACAAGGTTTGTCTCATTTCAATGTAAGTGCATTAGCGGGTCGTTTTCTTGTTTTGTGCTGTGTGTGATGTCAGTTTTTCCTGTTGATTTTATGCTTTGTTGTTGATTTTTTATTTGTTATGTAGTTTTTTAATACTAAAATAACATTTTAATAGAATCCTTTTTATTTTGCTTATTATTTATTCTTAAATTGTCTTTAATTGATTCTCTCTTCGTTGCTGATTATCTCGATAACGTATTTAAATTGATTTTGTTTCATTCAATTTTAATCACTACAGCACTAGAAACTTTGAAATGTCTAGTCTAGATTTGAATCTCAAACGTCACCATACCCATGGTGAAATGAACTATAATTATAGAATATAATTTTTTTATAATATAGTCATTGCATCTTTATTATTTTAACAATGTTTTAGTTTTGTTCTTTTTATCAATATTAATCTTTAAATATTACCTATAAAATAGGCGCCTTGACGTCGAGTTGCGAACACCAGCCCGTTACACCAAGTACCAGTAAGTACCAATCACCTATAATAGCCAATTAATGTTATACAATAGAACACGTAGTGTTTACGAAATATACATTGTTATAAACACAGACCACATAAATGGTTATTAAAGTGACGAAATGAAGAATTCTGTTATCGACGCAGTTTATAAGAGAACGTAGTGATCTGGGCATATGAAGTGGATTACTGAAAGTAGAGTACCAACGAAGAACGTTATTAGTTTAAATTGAGAATGTTCTTAAAAAGGCTAGAGTAAGTAGTGAGAAGAATAAGAGGGCTTGTATGAAAAGATTGATGTGTATAAGTGAAATAGATTCGACAGGCTCCGCCTACTCCAATGGAAATGCAAAAGCGTGAAGTATCTATTCCAAAAAACGTAGCTAGTATCGTATAAGATAAAGCTCTTCAAGTAGAAGCAAGCGAGGTTATTACACCAAATATAAAGCATTTCCTTTTGTCAATACCTTTCCAGGTTGTCTAAAAGGCTTTCCGAGAAAGTCATGTTACTAAAGAGACTTATTGAAATTCTTTACTTATCGAAGGATTTACAAACAGACCCACCCCTAAGATGAAATAAAAAGGTTTTAAACCGATTTAAAAAAAGGAGAAGGTTCTCAATTCGAATGTATGTTTTTTTTTGTATGTATGTTACATTTAACAGACTTGACAACATGACAGACTTTTACAGACTTGGCAAGACTGCAGTGTGAGCACATGTCATGGATGTTTGACAAACCCCAGTTCCTTGCAAAAGAAGTCCGTTATCTACCCAGGATGCTGCGAGAGGCCATTGAAATTAAAAAACATCCTAACTTCAACAGGGAAGATGGTTTCTCCGTACCACCAGTTTCGGGTCCAGTATTTCCTCTGATGAAATATCCCAAACAGACATAAGACTGCAGTACTAATCAATATGTTTTAATTTATTCGAAATTCTATTATTAATTAATAATAAATTTAATTGAATGAAAATTCATTCAATAAAATAATTTGTAAAACGTAATGTAGCGTAAATTGGAATGTTTCTTTGTAAAATTAAAAATAAAGTATTTAATTAATAACTTTTGTAACTATAGTGGAAAAAATAGGGTGGTTTGCATTAATATTAGATATAACTGGTTGATGACTGTATCACCTCAGTCAGTGACCATGGTGCCTGTAAAGAGCCCGAAACGTTGGTATGTTTGAAAAAACAAATATATGCGATTTAAATCCGGAAAAATAGTTTCATTTCTTTTTTTGTTAGAAAGAGGATACCTCAGTAGTGGTCCCATTTAAATTTAAAGAAAATATTCCAACTATAAGGATTATAATTAGGGGATGAATGATTTGAGGTCCGTTTTATAGTATTCCGTACAAAGTTTGTTATTATATTATATGAAAAAAATATATTCATATTACGTAAGATTAATATTTAAACATTTGCCAAACGAAAAAGCATTTCATCATCATGATCATCATCAATCCATTTATACGTCCCACTGCTGGGCACGGCTCTCATCTCAGGCGAGGCTTTAGGCCATAGTCCGCCACGCTGGCCCAATGCGAGTTGGGGATTTCACACTTTTTCCGAGGGTTGTGAACCTTCTTCGATGAGCAGGTTTCATCAGGATGTTTATCTCCACCGAAAAGCTCTTGGTGAATATCGCACATAAATTCCGAGCAAGTCAGAGGTGCAAGCCCAGGTTCGAACCCACGGCCTCTGCTCAAAAGACTGCAGTAAGTCAAACTATTAATTAGTATATCCACCTTTACCGGCTTTCGGCCACGGAAAATCTATTTAAATAGAGGTTATTTACAATTCCGCTTCTGCGTATTTGCCTATTTCTGCCGCCAAGCAGTAATATTAGCGTTACTGTGTTCCTGTTTTGAAATGTAAGGGTGCTGTTTTGCGATTTAAAGCTCTGAGTGGCACTGCAACTGTTATGGAAAGGCGTGTAGCTTGCCATCGTTGTCCCGCCACTGGATATTATAAGAAAAGATCTCTTTGTTTTTAACAACTTTTTATGCTGTAGCGCCATCTATGAGAAACTTACATCTATCTGAATTTTTTTTATATATAATTTATATTTAATTTATCCGCTGGTACGTTGCGTGGCTTAGTTGGCATAGCGTTCTAGTACTATTTGCTTGAAGACATCGGTTCGCAATACTAACAAACTGGTGGAGCAATTTCACAAAAAATAATTCTATATCATGATAGCAAAGCGTCGTGACATGCAATAAAAACTTTAAAACCTTTTTCTTCTCCACTTGTATCAATTCCTTATACTCGCCCCTTCATTTTTGATATTTTTGACCTGTCGTATTTAAATACTTCCACAATATGGTCGAAATACGTACGTCAGCGTGTAGGCACAGGGTCAAGATCACGTCAAGCTTGACACTTAAGATTTATATCCAACTCTATGCCGCTTACGACAAGAACGGTCCAAAGTACAAAGTGTCAAAAGACTACACGTCTTGGATCCACATTTTCTTTACTAAAATCCATCCTTATACATGTAACTAAACCTTCGAAACATATAAAACGAAAACCACTAATTAGCACACTACTTTTCCTAAGACTTTTATATTAGACATCTAAAGCCACAACGTTAGTTCTACGAATGATAAAAATACACTATTTAAATCCTTTCTATGATATTTAAATCCACAAACAAATTCAAAGTAGAATTAAATGACAGAGAAATTCAAATACAGTGAATAGCGGGTAGCTGTAAAGGTATCTAACTGGCTGATAAACTTTCATAGATTTCTCATACATGACACGACTAAAAAACGAGGAATTCCCAAGTTCGATTCCCGGTAAGACCAATTTGGGCAACATACTTTTCTTAATTGGTTTCGGACCAGGCAATTGGTATGGTTGTTTGGCACATAATTAGTTATCAATAGATATTCGATCTGGGTATCACTCAGGCAGACCTTTACAGCTACCATAAAACTGACAGAGATTTCACTATATTAATTGCAAAATTCTATTTTTATTGAATATTATGTTTTCACTGCCATGATTTTTTTTATGTACTCCACTCATTACTAGTAGACCGAATGAAGAACAGTAAGGGTAGAACTATATTATAAAGTTACGAAATGTAAGAGCCGTTACACACGCCACATTTTGGAAGCGCGTAGCAGTAGCGTTGCAGTCGCTAATCGTCTACCTTTATACACACGACTTAAGTAGCGATACAATCACGACGCAAACGCGATGCACGTTTGTAACACCACAGCTCAACAAATATTAGTAACCGTACCTTGCCGCTAGATGGGGTTGGGAACAAAATAGAAGGCGCTATCGAAGTATTCACTAAATTATCATATAAGTTGGAAAAAAAATAAAGTTTTGTATCGAATCACAGAAAATTAAAGAAATTGCTTTCGGAGACGCTTCGTATACCTATTTATACTTTTAAATTAATTTGAAATTTACAACTAACAAAACAAAACAACATGCATAAACCTATACACATTTCTCGCACATAATGATTCAATATAAGCGACTGCATTGATGCAGTTGCGCGTTTGAATCGATGCTTTCGCCTATAAATCGTAATTGTCGCTATACAATCCCGCTTTTGACAAATAAGAATACAGGAATACAAGATATTTATTCGCTGAAAAATGTAGTTTACAATGGTGTTATAGTATATTATTATTAGATCGTACATTTCACCAAAACTTGGCATGCGAATATTTTACACAATTCTTATTCCAATCACGCACAGTGGTTAAATTTTACATTTTATGTTATCAATTAAAAAATCATTTATATTGTAGTAGCATTGTGTAACTAACAAATTATATAATTTTATTTTAAATTGCCTACAATTTAGTTCTTTAACCGCATCTGGTATTTTATTAAATAATTTAGGTGCCAATATAAACATCGTTCTATTGTAAAATTCCAAGGTGGGGCGTTGTTTTGACCGTATTTCTATTTTGTTCCTTGTTTTCCTGTGATGTCTGGTTTTCACTAGATTAAAGTTGCCTGGATTTTGTTTTATATAAACACAGGCCTCGTAAATATACATAGATGGTAGGGTTAAAATCTTTAGTTTTCGAAAATAGGGTACACAGCTTTCTCGCTGGCCCACACCAAACATGGCCCTGACACATTTCTTCTGGGTTTTAAACAGTGGTGTAATATGTGTTGCAGCAGCGTTCCCCCAAAGCAGCAAAACATTTGTATCGCTGCTAAAAGTTGCGTGTGTAACCGCTCTTAATGTTTAATACACACTAATAAATTCTCAACCTGTATAAATCAAATAATAATTCAATTCCACAGTCCACATTACAATTCCAAGTTCATAACACATTAATAATAGTAGCACTAGTCTAAACATCCGTTAAGATAATGTACGCAGGCTGCAACACATAGGAGAGTAAGCAGGGCATAATGGACAGACGGAAATTAAGCTGGTTCAATGTTGCTGCGAAGATACAGACTACAGTAATTTAAGATGTTAATGTTAATTTTAGAAGTGTAGAAATAAACGTTATTGGTGATACGATTCAAGCAATATCCCATGCCGACGAGGCATGTATAGTGCTTTTCTTAAACAATGTGAGAGAATAAAAGACGACGAGAAGATGTATAATAGAAAAAGTAAAAAAAAATTAAATTCAATTACTTTTTGTGAAATTACTCCACTAGTTTGTTGTGACCGAACACTCAGAAAAAATTCCTTCGATCCGGCCGGATTCGACCGGAGTCTTCTAGCTTACCGTATCAGACGCTATACCAACTAAGCATGGAGCGAACCAGCGGACCTCACGACTTTTTCTATGTGCTTGCGTCGTCTCTTTGTATTTGGTTTTTCAACGACTTTTAGTAGTAGCGCCATCTATGAGAAATCTATTAAAGTTTTATCACCCAGTTAGATATCTTTACAGTTACCACTCCTGGCGAGAGATGTCGCTATTCCCTGATTTTTAAATTTTTATTGAATTTATATTCAATTATTTTTTGTGAAATGACTCCACTAGTTTGTTATAATTATTAATACAAAGATCGAACACTCAGAAAAAATTCCTTCGATCCGGCCGGATTCGAACCGACGTCTTCTAGCTTACCGTGGCAGACGCCATACCAACCAAGCTTAGTTGGTATAGCGTCTGGCACGGTAAGTAATAATTATAGTAAAATATTATTGAAATTAAATATAATATTTGACATGTTAGGACAATTGCTAAATGAAAATGTTATTGTTTTTCCAGGCACATTAATAGTGGTCTGCTGAACTTCTGATGTTGTGTTTGAATATGTATTTTCGTTATCGTTCGTCTCACTCTAAGTTATTATCGTGACGAAAATACAAAAAAGACAAAAAAACAGACTGGCATACCAAAGCACATTAGTTTATTCTAGCGCCATTTTTTTTTAAGTATGCGGTGCAGGTAGGTATTTTTAACTCTTACAATTACGAACACTTGGCAGTTGGCTGTATGAGACTTCATTTGCCTGTTTACATGGTTCATTGTTAGTTGTTAGTCATTGACTTACAATTATATGGACGTCGGGTCGGCGCTAAAAAGTGTTCGAACTTATATGGCGTTAAAATCGTATACAGAGCGTCATTCACGCTTTAGTCTTCGTTTGTCCGACTGACAGCGAAGCAAGCAAAATTAGATAGTACTGCGATGACGTTACAATTTAAATTCAACGTTTTAGCTTTTTCATATTCCTTTACATGTCACTACGTTTAAATAGGTTGACTTTGGACATTTTTTTCGTGGTTTTTGTATTAGACCCGTCGTCCATTTATTTGTAAGTCAATGTTGTTAGATAGATTTAAAAGTTTAGAGCAGCGGTCAGCAATGAATTTCCATAATTTGCGGCCCTGGCCGGTAAGAAGTCGCTCTGTCCATAAATGACAAACTTTTCATGTTCGTTTTTTGAATGTATAAAGTGTACTGTTTTTTTATAATAATAAGTGACGGGGCGAAATGTATACATGTCATAAAATATGTTTAAGAAAAATATTTTTTATTTTATTTATACGAAAGTAAACTATGATGAATTATAAAAAAGCATGGAACAAATCTATATGTTAGAAATATTGTCCCGCGAAATTGTTAGTATCTTACAATTAAACAGTTTAGAAGGGTAAGGGTGCTGGTAAAATTACAGACACATGGGACTCGTTAACTTATGTCTCAGGGTGACGGGCGCAGTAGCAGTGCTCTAACATCTTTGCGATTTAAAGCTCCGAATGGCACTGCAACTGTTATGGATAGGCGTGTCGCTTACCACCAGGCGCACGACTTATTCGTCCCTTCACTTGATAAATTCGCTTAAGTTTTCTTGAAATTATAAACAGTTCCATTTTCAAAAAAAAAATCATATTACAATTTACCGTTCTACCCATTGACTTACAATTATATGGACGTCGGGTCCGCGCTAAAAAGTGTCCGCACTTGTAAGGCGCTAAAATCGTATGCAGAGCGCGACACTCCGCTTTAGTCTTCATTTGTTCTACGGACAGCGCGATACTGCGATGACATAACAATTTAAATTTCGAATAGGTTGACTTGGGACATTTTTTTCGTGGTTTTTGTATTAGACCCGTCGTCCATTTATTTGTAAGTCAATGGTTATACCCATTGACTTAAGTCAATGGTTATACCTGATAAACAGACTGATTTTTTTTTAAGTTCTATGTGTATTTATAAAAACTCTAAATGTTTGCAGTTAGTTTGTTGCTGAATTAACGGAGTTGAAAATTAAAAAAAATACCCGAGGTGATTTTGTCTTGCCATATTCGGGCACAATTGTCATTTAAGCTGGATTTGAAGAAATGTCCATATATAAAAGTTATGTGCAAGGTTCTGTTCTCTAAGATCTTTGGGATTTAAAGCTCTGCGTGGCACTGCATTGCTACCATCGCCTAATGGTAACACTGCAGTGCACGACTTGTTCATCCCGTCACGTGGTATTATGAAAAATCCTTTTTTTCGAGATTTTATACGATCAGGTAGAGTACTTGACGTCGTGTAACGAATTATCACATATTTCACAAAATATCCTTAGGTGTATCGTATAATGTTAGCTTTGCCATGCTTTGTCCGCTGGTTGCGCCACCGCCATCCGCAAATGAAGCCCTCGTTCCATAGTTATAATTACAAATACATTTAATAAATAGAAGTCATTGTAAATAAAATGTTAAATAATTATTAATTTCTCACAATCCTAGAATTAGTAATTAGAAATGTATTGTGTAAAATAATTATACGACGCCACATAGTTTCAAAATACTACTATAGTACTAAATTAATACTTCCTCTTAAAATTTATATTCTGGTTTAGAGCTGATAGATTGGTGATAGTTTGATGCTGTGTCCGATTTATTACTAATTCCAAATAGATATTCAATACGTAGTTTCTCATCTATGTACTAAGATTACGAATTCTAGTGTCTAATTGATTTTTAGAGAGGAATAAATATAAATATGAGTTGGCGCCATTGTATCAACTATTAATAGGGTGTAACTCTTCCTGAATAAATACCGAATTAACGACATTTTCATTTTAATTTCTCTTGTCCGCCATCCTGTACTGCTTCCGTTACATATATTTCTTTTATAACACCGTTATTTGATAGTAAACTAGCCATAAATAGTGGTTGGTTCTTTGAAGTTCGTACAGCGAAACAAGATAGCCCGTACTTGATAGTGTTCTTAAGTTTAATTGACCCACCTTTTTGTTACCCTTTTCTCTGGTTTCTGGCTTCCGCCATACTTACCTTATTTCGTTCCATCGCCACTCCCATCAAAAGTGTCGAGGAAAAAACCTTCAATCATGTAAACCTAAACTGCTTATAAAGCAGCATATATACCACTCGAGCTATCGTTGGTTTTATGTCAGTTCTGCGATGAAACTAATGTTAAAATACGACACGGAAGCTGTCACCTGGCATTCCGGAGTGAGGTATCCGCGACTACTTGTGTCCGACACGAAGCCAAAACGATGATCGTTGCTTCATATTTCGTATGACGTGTTGAGATTATGATGTCCGATACACGTCGTGTCAAAATCCTGTCATAATGGCTCTTCGTAGTTGCTATATCAACATCCGACGTCGGACACCCATATAAATCACGCATTTCATTCCACAATCGTACCACAATTGGGCACATAACGCGTTTCATAGTAAGAAATTATTAAATCGAAGGACATACGCAGCTACGTGTATTGGATTTTACTTTTCGGAGTAAACGCCCAGGCCTGTTTGGGGTAAGTTCACTAATCATATAACAATAAACTAATAACTTCTAATCTGTATGGAGTTGTACTTGTTGGAAAGGGGGTACTTCCATAGTGGTCCCATTTCATTTTGAAGAAAATCATCCACCTCTAAGGGTGGCTGTTCACGCATGAAGATTCATTTTTATAAATAGCGCCTAACTTTAATTTAGGAGCAATAACTTTTAGCAAATATTTAGTTGATTTTACTATTTCTCCAATTCAAGGCGTTTTTCCCTCGATATACTTTGAGTAGTGTCGTAGTGAGAACCTATTTTTATTATCTCCAGTATCAAGTCCTGTATAGTGGCGAACTAGGGGATATTTCAATGAAACTTGGCAAATAGACGTAATTCCACGTACTTTTGAGGTCGGTTTTTTTAGTACTCTGTACTGAGATTCTCTTTCGCCTTTACTCCACTGTTATACCTTTTACAATAAAATGATGTGTGATCATTATTACGCAAAACCCGCGTGACAAAGTTACGTACTGTCAGTTGTTGTAAGGGCTAGCGCAAACTGGCCGATACAAGGCCGAGGACATAAAATTTATCTATGTAACTACAATTGTAACAAGGTATAAATTTATTTATTTATTCATCTCATATTGCACATGTACATAATAAAAATGTTCTTACAATAAAATTTGGTATTGTACATAACCCAGTCAGGGTGTTGCAAATAAGCTTAAAAACTAAATCTATAAATTATTAATAAAACTTAATTAATTTGCATGAAGTGTCTCCTTTATTTTTCACACATAAACTCTCTTATAAAGAATAATATGATTTGTGAATAAAATATTGTTTAAATTTCTATTAAAATGCATTAATGTTGTCCTCTTGTCTAACAAATACTGGGATTTTATTGTAGATTATAATTGTACTGTACAATGGACCTTCTTTAAACATTTCTTATATGGGTTCAGGGAGGATTAGACTATATTGACGGCGGGGATTTTGATTAAATTCAAAATATGTTGGTTGTTTACAGATAAACAATTCCATGATATAAAGGCATGGGAGAGTTAGCATGTTCTCTTTAATAAAATGTGGTCTACAACTTTCCCGTTGACGCATATTTACTATAATACAAAGACATTTTTTTTTTAAGAATGAACAGGTCATGCGCATGAGTACTTTGTCCCCATAGAATAATTCCGTTTTAGGACGCTAAGGGCATAGATAAATTTGGAAATGTTTTTCCCAATTCTGTCTACATGAGCCTTCCAGTTTAAATGCGAATCGATGGTTATGCCTAACATTTGTATATTGTGTACTTCTTGGATGTTTTGATTGGTTTTAACTTTATTTAGATTTTTTGGTGATTTTTGATAAGGATGAAACTATATGAGTTGAGTTTTATTATTGTTTATTTCAAGGTTGTGTGTGTTAAGCCATCTTTTTAAAGTAATTAGTGTAAAGTGTATTATTGGATTATAATCGACATTTTTGGGTCATTTAAAAAGGACAGGGACATCATCAGCAAAAAGAATACACTTTGTGTTTATTGTTTTTGGCAAGTCATTAAAATATACTATAGTCCATTTGTTTAGGTACTTAACTAAATGTAAACAATCTTGATACATCTTTTTATTGAAACACATGCTTTACAAATCAATAGGTATAAAAATAGGCATGCAATTTCATATGAAGCTAAGTATTTGTATTTTGTATTTGAAGGTAACGGAAAATCATTTTATAAATGTATATTTCATTAAATAGACATCTCAAGATTGTTTACATTTATTTAAGTACCTAAACAGATGGACTATAGGAAGAGAATACAACCCAAATTTCAATGCTCTGAGACGCAGATAGAAATGCGCTGCGATGCTACAAGGTCGGTGTCAGAGCAATGCAATTTATACCTTATTTCAAATTGAAATAGCTTAATATACATTGATAAATTTAATGTACTCTGCCTTCTCGTCCGCAGGTTTGCACTGGCACTAAACGCTTTTTCGTGGTTATTCTCTAAAGGACTATCGCTAATTATTTATTCTTATCAAGGTATGATTTCTTCTACGTACGGTCATGGATTGTACAAAAAATCATGTCGTGGTAATAAACCTTTGAGTCTGTTAATATCCAACAAAATTTGTAGCAACATAAATGCACAGAGTTAGATACGCCGCGTTATGTTATTTTGTTACAGCGCTGTCCTGTTCAACTGACCACGACAGAAGGAAATGAGAAATGACCAGCCTCAGGCGACAGGTCTGCAGACAACAATGAAACTGGGTTGATTTAAATAGAATGTCTACGTGGCTATCCAAGGAATTAAAAATAAATGTCATCGTTTAACGGCAGTTAATGGCGGACAAGTTCGGTTCTACATACCCAGTTTTTGGAATTTTTTATTAGCATCAGTGTTTGTTGTGAGCAAGCTAATATATTTATTGTTTCTTTTCATCACAGATGTCTAAGGGAATGTCCTGTGCTAACTTGTTTAATATACGTATACATTAAAAAAAATACATGAAATTTACACACATTAACATTTTATTCAAATTGACCAGCTTATGTTATCCTGATTCTTTTCTTCCAATATAATAAACTCATTCTTATAAGAAGCTGCGTCTATCAGCATTGAAAAAAGAATTACAATTTTTTTCATTTTGAATGAAAAACATTTTATTAAATTTGACCAACTTCTGCTGTTCCGATGTTTTTTGTCCCATACAAAGAATGATACATTTATAAAACTGAGTCGAAAAGCACTAAAAAAACTTTTGAATAATTCAAATTTATGGATAACTCACGTTTGACAAAGGAAAAATATTAAGCCAAAATTGTTTTCACAAAAAAAGATTTAATGGTTGCTACGACCTTTCCTTGTATCATTATTGTAGTTTCGGATTTCCCCATACACTGTCCCATTAAAAGAAACACTGTAATGTGGAAATGGTAGCAGTCCTGATATAAATATATTTAGTGATAATATCGATTTCTTGAAAAGAAAATTAATTAAAAAATAATTCAAATTAAAATTATTTATTACATTCATGTTGCTACATAGGTCTTAAGTTAAATAGTACAGATCAAACATGAACCCTGTAAGGGCATAGCAATGTCAATCCTAAATTCTAAATAAATCTAAATTTGTCATCTAATTTTTACATTATTGCTTAATTTGATATTCGATAAAATAAACAATACAAATTATTACTAATCTTCAACAGTAGCAAGCTCATTTTAGTTCTATTTTTAAAGTAGTTTATCGTCAAGTTATTTAGAATTTTATAATGTCATTTATTTTCTCATCAATTTCAAAATTTATTATTATATTTATTGTTACACGTTGATAATTGTACATTTATGTGTTACAACAATTTTAATTAGATGATAAAAATTATTTATATGATAATAACTATTTCTTATCTATTCAATTTTATTTATTTATTCCGCTATTAACTGCACAGGTGCAGATGCTACATCAAGAATAGGTACATAGAAAAACATATGAACCCTGCAGGGCACAGCAATATAGGAATGAGGCAGATCCACGCTACAGAAATTTATCGTCTAGATATTGTTGCAATGTATGGTAGTTTTTATTAGTAAGAATGTGTTTTAAAAGCGTCGGTTTGTTTGAAAAAACAAATATACGAGTTTTAAATCCGGAAAAATAATTTCATTTCCTAAATGTTTTTTAAATTATTAAGTTGTTTTATTTTCTTGTTTTATGTGGTCAAGCAGTTTGTTGTATATTTTTATTGACATTGTATATGGGCTCGATTTATGCAATTCCAATTTTGATACCGGTACTACGAGATTATTTCCGTATCTTGTTGTATGGCGTCGGGGTTCATCTTTCAATTTAGTATAAATAGTGAGTATTTTTTTATAATTTTTTTATATGTTTTTTGTTCAATAAAGAGGTCGCTTACAGTTGTACCATTTCACCACAATATGATGCCGTATGATAGCCATGCGTAGGCGTACGCGTAATAAGCATTCAGGGCAGTTTGTAAATTAGTTGACTTTTTTAATAATGTACCTGTAGTATTTCTTAGTGTATTCTATTGCTATCTTTCGATTATTTGTGTATATATTTATTTATCAGACAATAAGCTGAAAAATACAGGTAAGGTACAATAGAAGAAGTTATATGAATAAAATTGGGTCCCTACGGCAAGGTGCCCAAGGTGCTGGCAGCGTACCTCCTATGTATGGCTATGCTAATGCGTCGGGCAAGGTAGCCGGCCCTTGGGTTCCCCAGATAGTCTATTAATTTTTTTTCTTAAAATTTTGTACAGACACCAGCGCAGCTGCGGAGCCAGCCCCCTTGCCGGTGTGCTGTAGATGGGATGGGGCAAGTGTGTCGACACACATGGCGTCCCACACCAGTGCCCGGCCCATACTTCAAGAGATGAGAGTCATTCCGTCCGGGCGTTTGCCATGAGTTCGCGACATGCCGCTTGGTTCGAGTATACCAACATTTATAATAATTGTGTTATAACGTAGAACACCCAAGTCAAATAAGACAAAAATGTGTTCCCAACATAATGTTAGTGTGGCTAATCAATAATAATAAATATATATATATATATATATATCCTTAGAATAATAACGCATAGAATGATAGTTTCATATCAAACGAACTGTCACAAGTGAGGCAAAAATCAAATTCATGTAGGCTAGTTTTAGTAGTAGGTTAATTTTCGGTTTTAGTGAATATTTATATTAAAATACAAGTTGAAACGCGTTATTTCCTTGTGGAATGTGATGTTAGTATCTATTTTATGTTTGTCTGACGTATTTTTACACTCATTTACCGCATATTTCGTCATTTTTAGCTAAAATTCTTGAGCTGTTCGCGGTGCAAGTTGACCTTGAGCACTGAAGGCCCGCCCGCTCGTGTAGGCCCTTTTGGCGCGCTTCAATTTGCCTCACTTAGCGTGTGCGGACTAGGTTTCTATGCGTTATTATTCTAAGTATATATCTACATAATAACATATACATGTCGGAGTGTAATAACCGTACTGGAAGACGTTGCGGGAAACTCCCTCGTCCCTAATTGTGTCAGGAATTATTTGATAATTGGTCTATTCATTCTTCGTTATCGATTCGTTAAGCCGACGGTGAATATTAATAGAGTTTCGCACAAAAACTTTGTTTTTGAAATAATTGACTGTATTATATCAGAACATCACATACGTGCTCTGATCCCAAAGTAAAGCACTTGTGTTATGGAAATTGGAAACGACGACGGTACCATAAACACCCAGACCCGAGACAATATGGAAAAGTTAGCTACACTGACCCGGCGGGGAATCGAACCCGGGACCTCAGAGATGGCGACACGGTGTGCAAGCTACTCGACCACGGATGCCGTCAAACTCCGAAAAACTCAGAGTTACCACCCTTTGCTTTGACCTACCGCCTCTTAAGCAGACGTCGACTTCTTAAGAGGCGGTAGGTCAAAGCACTAGGCTATGATTAAACGGAAAATTAACTGAAGAATAATAACATCCACTATGTGTGACTTCTATTCAAAACGTTTTTATATTTCTTTTATGTTCTTATAAGTTCAATGCCTACATTTAAACATTGGAATAGAAAAGTTACAGCGCGTATATAATACGATAGTGCTGGTGTTTCATAAAAAGTAAGTAATTTTGCTTGCTGTAACGTTTCTTTGAAAACATACAGTGTTAGTGACAACCAAACCAATTACGTTTTTCTTATACTAAGAAATTCCCTGTATTATTAAATAGTACCAAAGCAACGAAATTAACTGCGAGGGCACTGTCCAGAACACCCACCCTTATTTACCTACTTACTGCGCGGGGTCAGCGACCTGAAGTGTATGTTTGTATGTAAGGTAACTTTAATCATAATGACACGCACACACTCATAGTTCGGCTCTAGGGAATCCCTGTACCAAGGGTGCCATAGACACACACACACAGACAACCACAACTTATACCCAAACTCACGAGAATATATTTCTCCCAGTCAGGGAATCAAAGCTTGGACGTATGGGAAGTATGAGAGGTCAAACTCTGATTGCTACACTAACACGTATGAAGCTACGGATTGGATATTTAACAGACCATCAAAAAAATATTTATCAGTGAAAACAAAAAGATAGATAGATAGATAGATAAACACTTTATTGCTTACACACAAGAACAAGAATAGTACATAAACAACTTAAAACTAATGTGGGTAAAGGCGGTCTTATCGCTAAGAGCGATCTCTTCCAGACAACCTTAGAGTTAGAGGAAAGCTAATCGGAGCGGGAGACGAAGTGTGCCAATTTTACAAATATAAAAAAAAAAAATTAAAAAAAAAATTGTATAAATAAAAAAAAAATACAAAAAAAAAAAATAAAGACACATAGTAATTTATAAAATATTTAAAAAATAATGATATATTATACCTACGTAGATATATGTAAATATAAATATACCTAAATAAACTTATACTTACTAATAACTAATACATTCTAATACACACGTTGCAGACTAGGACTGTGATAAAAGATATTTACGCAATCCGGCTTTGAAAATAGGTAGCGACTTAGAATGTCGGATTTCAAATGGGAGATCGTTCCACAATTTTGCAGCCTTAATCGTAAAGGAATTTTTGTAATACTCAGAGCGAGTGAAAGGAGGCTTCAGTAGGTTATCCATTTTAGACCTTAGTTCACGGTTGTGATCATCCCCGAGGAAGCGAAAACGAAAAGACAAAAAAAGACAGAGTACACTGAGTATATTTTGGTACCAGAGATAGCTCTACCTTCAAAATAAAATGGGATCGGATCCGACGAAACTGCCATCCCCTATTCTGGTACCTATTATGTAACACAAACTAAGAAATTATAACTAATAGATTCTCAGTATCCTCATAATTCAGGTTGAACAGCCAGTCAGTTACCATTTTATTTTACAGTTACATTACCTTGAAATAATCGTCTTCGTTTTAAAAATTAATATTTTTAAAATACACTTACCTTATAATGAACACATGATTTTTAGTTTTAATATCCAGGGGATCTACCACAATCTCTTAAAACAATATTACTTTAACCTTACATTGGCTTTTCGTACTATGACGCGCTTAAAGTAAGCTTATTATAATATTAAAACTATGATGTTTTATTAGCAGCTTTGTGACTATTAATTCACTCAGTTCGTACTATGACGCGACTTTAACGTTGAAGTAATATTGTTCTTATGTCAAATTTAGCAACCTTAAAACAGTTACACGGATGCAATGGAAACAATATTATTGTCAGTTTCATTGTCTTAATATTGATTTGTAATGATTAAATGTCAAGTTGAACTTATTTATTTACATAAATCTCTTCAATATTTCGTTTATTTTTTTGTTTAATAGTAAGAAAAAAAAATGGTTAAATGAAAATATGCGATGTTTGTTTCATAAAATTATGACAGCGACATCTATATGCTCCTTGGCGACACTAACAGTTGACACTGTTCAACGAACAACGACACCTTGACGACTATAGCTTCGTGTGTAATACTGAATACGACTGTGTTGCTTAATATTTGGGGACAAAACGTGCAAACAGTACAGAGATAGTATACTACCTCCCGCGCCAAACTAAGTTCATTACAAAGATCTCGAATTTTTTACAGGATTCCATTTTAAAGTAAAATGTTCAAATTTTTAAGTTGATACCCTGTTCATCCAAGGCAACGGTATATTATTAAGTGCATTTTGATTACCACGGGGACTTGGGAGATTATCTCTACATTACCTCTGAGTAGCACGGCAACTGTTAAGGACAGGCGTGTCGCTTACCACCAGGCGCACGACTTGTTTGTCCCGGCACTTGGTATCATAAAAAAATATAGTTCATATTATTTTTATGACCTTCATGTCATAAAAGCATTTTGGACGTATGACCACATGTGGATTTATTATGCTGAATGTATGAAATATAGGCCGTAATTTATATATTTTTATAGCGTCCTCTTCAGCTAGAAGAAGGTTTGTTAAAGCGAGTCATGGGGAGCCATATTTCCGTCCTACTTCATCATTTCATGACGAAATATGGGCCATTTATCCCTGGGAACTAATCAGGCAAATGGGTCTTATATTATTTTTAAATATCAACTCTCCTTTGCACTGAAATCACAAATTAGAAAGATGAAATGGTGCAGCGCCAACAACTGACCTGTGTGTACGTCTCTGTATATTCCAAAAATATCCTGTATTTATTGTAACAAAGATAATATAATCTAATTCCAAAACAAACAGAATCATATTTCATTGTTAATTAAGTATTAAATATGTAATTTTTTTTCAATTCTCTTTCATTATAGCAGAGTGGTTAAACTGGTCGATTTGAAGTGAAACAATTGACGACGTCCATCAATTGTTTCGAATTTGGGCTGACCAATCGGAGCGCAGTTGTCACCGTAATGATTTGGCAATATAGTTTCAAACAAATTAAATTGTTTCTATTTCTGGTTATGTACTCGATGGTTATGTGTCAGCTACAAATGTCGGTGTTATGGCTTATTTGGAACAACCAAAAGGACCCCCACCGGTCGGACGTCTCAGGTACCGCTGGAGCGATGAAGTCCAGAAAAATCTTAAGGATCTCGGTGCTAGTGGCTGGAAGGAGCAGGCTCAGAACCGGGAGGCGTGGTAGAGTCGGATGCCAAGACCCACTTTGGAGTCACTGCGTAAATATGTAAATAGGCAGCTATGTAAATACCACTGTGACACCCACAAAAGTAAAATTTCAGGTATATAGCCTACTCTTTTTTTACATTTGTTTTCTATTACCAAGTGCCTTGCACTCGTCTCACGCACCTTTCATTATTATACGAATGTGTGCATCCCTACACGGCGCGTGCACACATACAAGCCGCACTACTTTATATTGGAGTTACCATAGTTGTTTTATATTATGTTATATCAATACTTTTTATGATTTCATGACAGGCAAATGACTCCATTCCACCTGACGTAAAATGGAATCCGAACGTGAAGGAACCCAATGTTGATACAATCACTATCCTAGCCACCTCCACCCTGTATGCCTACAAGATAGATAGAAGATGCCTCTTCATGCTGACACTGTCAAACCAGAAACAAACTTACACTTACAAATACAGTGTTCATTTTTTGCCAATGTTTTAACCGCTCAGGCGATGCGCTCCTCCTACCGCAAAATGGCGGCTATTTGGTTTCGCAAATTAGAAAAGCATTTAGTTTAAATACAAGTTTTTATAAATAAAAATTATTATTCTGCATTGCTAAATAAATACCCTCTGTACTACCAACAAAAACATCTCAAATAAAATACAGTAATACACCGCAAATCCTGCACTTCAAAAGCACTAATGAAATTTTTGATGTACTTGGATAAATATGATAATATTCCGTTTGAGTGGTTCTAACGTTTACCATGAAATTACTCCTTAAAGTATAGTTTATAAACATTTATATTCAGGGTAAACTTAAAAAATGCTACTTACGGTATGTTTTCAATAAATAAACACCGAAATCCCCAGCCCAAACAATAACACACACGATTGTCGTGACGTATTTTTGAAGTTGGTTATTTTTTTTAAATGACAGACCCAGGCATTGAAAACTTTATGGTTTGCTAGAGTAATTACCGAAATAGCAATTAATATTAGTTCTTTTACCTGTTATAACTTCGATATCCGATAAATCGTTGTAAAATCATCACCGGCACCTCTAGGTGTGGTATGCGTCTACGGCTGCATGTATCGCGTGAGCGGTTAATGCTTTTAATGTAATTTTTACCCTCCAAACTTTCCAAATTGTTTACCTTTTTATACGGATTGATCACCAACTTAAATTGGCTAAAGCTACCTACTAAACCTGCCTACCAACAAATGGATGTCGACTCCGCGCTTAAAAGTATTCGAACCAAAAGGGCTTTAAATCGGAAAAACAGCATCAATCGCGCATCAGTCTTTGATTGGTCGACTGACAGCGCGCTTGTCAATCATGCCGTACGGTATACATTGACTTACAAATAAATGGACGACGGGTCTAATACAAAAACCACGAAAAAAATGTCCTAAGTCAACCTATTTAAACGTAGTGACATGTAAAGGAATATGAAAAAGCTAAAACGTTGAATTTAAATTGTAATGTCATCGCAGTACTGTCTAATTTTTCTTGCTTCGCTGTCAGTCAAACAAACGAAGACTAAAGCGTGAATGACGCTCTGTATACGATTTTAACGCCCTATAAGTTCGGACACTTTTTAGCGCGGACCCGACGTCCATATAATTGTAAGTCAATGACGGTATAATAAAAACTTGTAAAAAGGTAAAATGAAAAATCAGGATGGAGTATCATATTTGTACCTATTACATAGTCTTTGATATTATTATTCGAAACAGAACATTCTTGAAAATTTGTTACATAGCGTTTAAAATAAATACCACGCTAAATGGAAAAATCGTATTTCTTTGGGTCTGAATATACTAAATTTTACAGTACATGTATTTATTGTCTGCACCTCGAAATCTACATTACAACAATGCTGATAATATTTATATAAGGGGAAACGTTTGTTCAGGCAAATAATCAAACAGGAGATTTCGCATTGTACACGATTGTCAGTTGTTTTTGTTGGTATATATCACGGAGCACGCAAACAGTGTGCTGTCAGAGGTCTTAGAGGTATCCGTTAACGATCGGATGCGGATACGCCCTTTTATTTTTAGAAGTTTTGCCGGGAAAGTGAATGTGAAATACTAGTTTGATTTAGAGAACAAATACACATTTGAGATTCTTTTTGAATATTTAACAGAAAATAGTCAGGGTCAGTATGCTTACATACTTATTAATCTATGAATATATTATAAACTACTCTTACAATTATTGTACAAATTTTTTAATAGAAAATTGTAATAGAAATTAATCCTTTTTTTCGAATTTAAATCTCGTATATTTGTTTTTTTTTTTTCAATCACCCGTAAAATGTTTCTTTGGAAAATTTAAAAATAAAGTATTTGAGAATTTTACTCAGCTTAAATTCAAATTTTTGGTTCTGAGCACAAAAATGCGGAGAAAATTGTTAAACAAACTTAATCATTAACCTGTGAGCTGTAAAACTTATTTTGGCATGACTCCCTGGTCGTCTCATTAGTGAATGACATTGTAAGGAAGTTTTTAAGCCAATTCTTCAAATTCAAATCTTTAAGGTATAGTTCTTACTTAAATACAGAATACACATGTCAACCAGCTTTAGTGAAGTCGTCGTGGCCAAACGGTATAAGGCTTGCTTATACCGCTTGCAAGTTAAGGCAAGCATGGTTCGAGACACATTAAAAATAAACCAAACCAAAAGGTCGGTTTGGGCATGTTAGGGGTTTAGGTATCTCATTTATATGACTGTAACTATTGAATGTAGTGGTTTTTTTGTAAAATTTCGAGGTAAGTTTGTGTTTTTTTTTCTATCGTGAAAATTTTTAAGGATCGTGTTTTCACAACGTATACTAATAAGAGTATATCCTCAAGTTTTTTTTTTTTTTTTTTATATATAATAGACACACGCTTGGCCACAATCTCACCTGATGTTAAGCGACGATGTGACCGACGATGGGACGCGTTTGCCTAAAAAATGTCTATTCACTCTAGCCTTGAATAGCCCCAAATTGTACTTTTCGGGAAATACAGATGCCGGTAGAGCATTCCATTCCTTTGCCGTACGCATCAGAAAGGAGGAGGCAAAGCGCTTAGCGAATAGGTGGAATATCAACGACATAAGAATGGAGTGCTCTGGACCTTCTAGTCGACCGAAGGAGGAACGGTGAGGGCGGAACCAAATTGAAAAGTTCCTGCGCACACTCCCCGAAATGTATCCGATAGAAAACCGACAAGCAGGCTACTTTTCTGCGATGATCGAGATTTTGGAGCTTCGACTCCACAAAAGGATTATTGTTAATAAGTCTCTTTGCTTTACGCTCCACCGAGTCCAAGGCAGCTAACTGGTATTGGGCAGAGCCGTCCCAAAGGTGGCAGCAGTACTCCATACAGGATCGAACTTGTGCTTTATATAAGTTTACTATAATTATATTTTTTCTAAAGAGATTAAACACTTTGACTGTTATGCGGAAAAAACCAAAAACATTTGAGGTTCTATACTCTTAAATAACACCCTTCGTAACTATATAGTAAAAACTAGGGTTGTTGGCATTATTATTAGAGATAACAGGTTGATGACTTTACCATCCTAGTCAGACCTGTAAAGGGCCCGAAATGTTGGTTTGTTTGAAAAACCAAATATGCACGATGTAGATCCGAAAAACTAAAATAGTTTAATATCTTATGTGTAACAATCGCGAAAACCATGATGAGAGAAAATCATGATATTTTACTGCAATTATATCTTCTATTTGATTCGTGAAATTGCTCCATGAATTTATTATAAGTATTTATTATTAACAAACATCGAATTTAAATCCTTCGCTCTGACAAGACAAAGGAAATTAATATCATTGCAGTAAAACATCATAACATTTATTGAAAAATCAATATCACAAATCTTAAGATCGACATCTCTTATCAACTTCGGTAGCTATAAAGGTACCTGGCGGAGTAAAGAAAAACTTTCATAGATTTCCCAAAGGTAGCGCTACGAAAAAAAGCAGTTAAAAATCATAAGGAAAGATCTGTAACAAACGCATAGAGAAATTCATGAGGTCTGCTGCTTCGATCTATTCCTCAGTTGGCAAAATTTTCATAGATTTCTCGCACGTGGCGCTATGCGAAAAAGCCGTTACAAACAAAAAAAAGTTGTTTGTTTCCTGTCAGATCGAAGAAATTTTTTCTTGAGTTTGACCTTTGTTATTAATAACAAAATCATTTACTTATTACATTCACCGAGCTTTTTGTACCCAACTGACACTTCGTTTATTGGATAATTAATTGTATAGCGAAGAGAATTTTTTTCGAAGAAATTGTAATTTATTTGACGCCATTATATTTCGTAAGCCTTATTCAATATTATTTTTTATATTAGTGATGATCATATTTACCTTGACATTACATATTAAAATGTAATATTGTGACAATGATAACAAGAAATAAATGATTGTATTACATTCTTTAATTTTAATTTGAAAACTTTCGTGGTTATTCATTCAAATTATTATTATAAGTTATTCATTTTTATTTTCCCGATATTTCGAAACGGTTACGCGCACCGTGGTCAAGGATTGTCAACATAAAATTTTCTTTTTTCACATTTCCACGCGCAAGATTTTGCAATGGAACATTTTTCTCAAAGACTCAACATGGTGACCTTAATTATTTTAGGTTACATGTAGAAACTCGAAATTCCGGTTTGGTAACAACCCGTGAAATTGTATTTTTTAAGCTAGTTTCAAATTTCATGCACATCAATTGAGTAACAGTAGCAGTAGACCTCCTTGTGAAAGAGTTCGTCCAGGGAAGTACTGCCACCTTACCTATTTCTGCCGCCAAGCCGGGTAAGTGCCAAGGATTTGTGCAACACAGATGGATATCAAGAATGCTTCGCTTGCTTTGCTCGCCTTGTATCAGTAAGAAATCTAAAACTAAAAATGTTTTATTTCATATAGGAACTCAATATTTGAATTTACATACACATATATTTAGATCTAGTTCTAAATATATGATAATAATATAAGTGTTTACGCATTTGCGTCATTTGTGAACCTCTGTAAAAAATACATACAACGCAAGTTCCCGTGGAAAAATAAATAAATCTGTAAATACAATACTAATAGATTAATTATTAATTTGAACTCTATTTGCACTGTCTTAAGTTATCATTTATGATTGCTAAAGCTGCCATTAACCTGAACGTTTATTTAGAATATAATGTAAAACTTTGAATATATGATGAAACCCGTTATCCTCACAGCCATACAAACACTCCAACACACGACCCAGCCATAGAAAATGCGTAGATTGTACGTCCCACCGCCGTAATCAAAGGGAACTCCCGTGCTTTGTAGATAAACGACCGTAGTAGCTATGACATAGATATATAGGGTGTAACGAAAATGTGTTACCATATTGTCCCTTTTGTTGTGTCATATCTACTGTTTTTGTAGTGTGTAAGGGGGTGCACCACCACTATCCCAATCAACTTTCATAGCGAACTCTCCACTAATCCCATATAGACCTTTTTTATTTAATGAATAATATATAACGTAGCAGTAGAGCGCCTGTGCAACAGTTCGTCCAGGGCAGTACTGAAAAGGTTGTAAGCCCTAATGAGCCGTGACCAGGTTCACGGCAATAAAATTAATGATTCTTCAGTCCTCAGAAAAAGTATTCGTAATTTAATCGAAAGGGGAAAAACGAGACTGTAACAAAAAAGGTATATATGTATAAAAAACAGGTATAACGCTACAAAACACTCCCTACTTAAATACTAAACGTTAGACAAAATTACCCCGATAGGGCTCAGTTATAACAGTATTACAGATTAGTATTAAAATTAGCACATGATCAGTAGTAGTTGTTATAGATATTAAAACTGGTAAAACAATCAGAATTAGACGAAACAAAATCAGAATGGCAAAGTAAAGGAATTATAGAACGATTCAAAATTTAAAAACAAGTGGCCAGGAAACGGAGAAAAGGTGATTAAAAAGTGGGATGACGATGTAAGAAGGTCACATCGTCACAGTGTTGCCACCTAACCTATTTTTGCCGCCAAGCAGTAATGCGAGCATTGCTGCGTTCGGATTTGAAGAGTTAAGGTGCTGGTGAAAATACAGGCATATGCGACTTTTCAATTTATGTCTCAGGGTGACGGGTAACGTATTGTTATGAACTCGGATTAAGACCTCAAGAAGACCTTCTCAAATAAGTTTAAACGTTCACTACGAAGTCTAACAAAGCTCTACTTCCTGAGAGCATGCCTTCTGTTAACTCCTTGGAACAGCAAGCCAGGCAATCTTTGTTGAAATTATATTTAGTAGCAGTAGACCTCCAGCAGAATGCTCACATTACTGTGTTTCGGTTTTGAAGGGTAAGAGTGCTGGTTATATTACACGCACATGGGACTTGTCAACTTATGTCTCAGTAACCCTCAGATCTTTGCGAATTAAAGCGGCACTGCAACTGTTATGGAGAGGCGTGACGCTTACCACCAGGTGCACTACTTATTCGTCTCGTCATTTAGTACCGTACAAAAAAATATATAATTTATTTGTGGAACAGCAGTCAGCTCAAGTGGTTAGCTATTTTCAAAATGGGAGTGAGGAGCATTATCTACCCACTATTCCATCAATTTCTTAGGTATTATAATATGAAATATTATTTTTGTCTGGCTATACTTTTTATAAGTGTTATTATTATATTGTTTTATGTTACATAAAAATATACACAATTTTATTAAGAAAAAAGATATTCATAACAGTATCAAACTTAAACTTAAAACTAAGTCCATGATACCACGGTTTAACCAAGGTACCTAAATGATTCTTTTATGGGGAACAGTATACGTTTTCGCAATAAGATTCCGGAGCATAGCAACCCCTAAGTTTTAAACTTACATTAAAGTATTTTAATTGAAAAGTCATTATTACAACATTGAAGAGTATGTGTTAGATAAAAATGTATGGAAAAACAACATGAGTCCAGATTCCACATAATTACGAGTAAGATACAAAGTACATTCCATAGCCTTTAAGTTTATTTCAAAAAGAGCGATCCCTAAAGTTTGTTGCTCGTTCTTCTCAGGAAGGTCAGCGCAGTGAACGAGCAGTGGCTTGAAAAATGACGTTTTCGGGTGTAAAAATTTTACTTATGGAGTAAATGATTTCGTGGGGCGCATTATAAGTTTCCGGAATGAATAAGAAAAAATACTTTAAATGGTCAGAAATGAATTTATTATTTGTCAAAATATTCTCCGTTAGCGTTAATGCACTTTTTCGTACGAATGAACCAATTATGAAAACATTTATGCCACTCTTTCGTGACAATCGCTGAAACATATTTTTCATATTCTTCGACTACATCTTCAGGCGATGAAAATCGTTGACCGCGTAACTGGTTCTTAATTTTTGGAAATATTTATTTATTTCCACATCACAAGGTGCCAGGTCGGGACTGTACGCGGGATGGCTCATAAGGTCAACGTTGTCCACCTTCAAAAATCCATTTGTCTGTCTGGCCGTGTCAGAACTGGCATTATCGCGGTGCAAGATGATACGGCGTTTACGGCTATTTTTATGGAGTTTGTCAATAACTTCCGGCAAACAAATGGTCGTGTAACAGTCACTATTCACGGTACAATAAGCAACAGTCGCCGCGTGTCCAGTTTTATTAGAAAATGAAGCAATCACCCGCTTAGAGGCACTTTTTTGGTTGGTTTCGGCTCATCTCGAAAGACCTATGTATACGCTCGATTGCTGCTTTGTTTTGGGATCGTAACTATAAATCTATGTTCTGTCACCTGTTACTATGATCCACACCAAATTTGACGCCCCTTCATTGACTCTGGTAAGCATGGCATTCCACCAAGTGATGCGATCGTTTTTTGAGCACACCTAAATGTTTGTATAGTATTGATTATATTTGACTCATGCCTATGCCTAAAGATGCCCAAATCTCATGTTATATCACATGCCTGTCTGTTTTGATCATACGGCGCACAGCATCGATGTTTTTGTTGTTCACAGCAGTGGACGGGCGACCGTCACGAAATTCGCCACTGAGATTCACACGACCGCTCTTGAATTCTGCAAACCAGCTATAAATAGTCGTCTTGCATGGCGCTTCATCGCTAAAAGCAGTTTGAAGCCGAGCGAAGCTCCGCTGAGCCGTTAAATTACACTTAAAGTAGAAAATCATACTACGAAAATTTTCACGATTTAAATCCATGGTGACGTAGACAACCAATTTCTAAAATGACGCCACAATGTAAAAACATGTGACAGTTAGATGAAACAAACTGTATTCTACAGCCAAAGAGTTCCATTTTCAAATGTTGTAATGACTTTTTAAATATTGTTTATGTAAGTGGTCAGTTCCGGAAACTTATAGTGCGGCCTATGTATTTGACTTTGAAAATATTTTTTGTGTTAATGTGCACGTACGACTGTACGACTATTTCGTTTGTTAAATTTTATCCCTGCGTTTTTCCTATACATTCCACGATTAATTGAAGATTCCTTATAAAATTTACATTTCGTATTAAGTACTTATTAAATCTGTCATTTTCTATTCTACTATTGTCATTATGTTTTATTAGTATTAGGTTATGTTAATTGAACAGCTTGATGATAGTATATTACAAATTATTGCATGAAAATTACACAAAAACTAAAAAAGAACTTTATAAGCAGAAGGCGGATTGTAGTAATTGAAAACTCATTATTGTAACAACTTTGTAACCTGTGTGTCACAAAATTATAATTCAAATGATATTTTTATTTAAAAAAATTAGATTAATACGAGTTACGACTTAAGATGTAAAGTGCTATTCATTTACGACTGATCAACTCATTCATTATTCCGGGAAGAAAAAGTGTAGTCCAGGAAAAAAACAGACTTTAACTAAATCATTGTAATAATAATATTTACAAATCAATAGAACAGAGCTTAAGTACTAAGTGACAGTTAAATAAATAATAAGTTACTAACATAAAAAGAACTTCGTATTGTTATGTACTCGGATCAAGTCCTCAAGAAGACCTTCTCAAACAAGTTTGAACGCTCACTACGAATTTTAACAAAGCTCTACTTCATAATAGCATGCTTTCTGTTAACTCCTAGGAACAGCAGGCCAGGCAATGTAATCTTGAAATTACATTTACTAGCAGTAGACCTCCAGCACAATGCTCACATTACCGTGTTTAGTTTTTGATGGGTAAGGGTGCTGGTGATATTACAAGCACATGGGACTTGTCAACTTATGTGTGGTGACGGGCGCAGCGGCAGTGCCCCTAAGATCTTTACTATTTAAAGCAGTTGTAGTTTGGGTAGTTGTTCGTCCCGTCGCATGGTATAATAAAAAAAAACTATCAAAATAAGAAAGAAGAAGACAATAACACAATTAAAAATCATTAGAACGTCGTAACATTCACAATTAAGACAATTTTGCCAAAATTTTACCTACTTTCACAATCTACCGACAAACAAGAAAATGACCATTTAAAATTCTATAAAAACTGGCAACGCTGCAAATGTAATTTTACTCCGTCTTCAAAAAAGACAAACTAAAGCTACATAGTAGTATTTACAAAATCAGTAATGCCAAGGAGTAATTTGAGTATTACTGGTGCTGGTAAAATTATAGGCACGTGGGACTTGTCAACTTATATCTCTGCATCCCTCGGATCTTTGCAATTCAAAGCTCTAAGCGGCAGTGCAACTATTATGGACAGGCTTGTGGCATCCTTAGAACAATAACGCATAGAACGATAGTTTCATATCAAACGAACTGTCACAAGTGAGGCAAAAATCAAATTCGTGTAGGCTAGTTTTAGTAGTATGTTAATTTTCGGTTTTAGTGAATATTTATATAAAAATACAAGTTGAAACGCGTTACTTTCTTGTGGAATGTGATGTTAGTATCTATTTTATGTTTGTCTGACGTATTTTTACACTCATTTACCGCACATTTCGTCATTTTTAGCTAAAATTCTGTAGCTGTTCGCGGTGCAAGTTGACCTTGAGCACTGAAGGCCCGCGCGCTCGTGTAGGCCCTTTGGGAGCGCTTCAATTTGCCTCACTTAGCGTGTGCGGGCTAGGTTTCTATGCGTTATTATTCTAAGTTGGCATCATAAAAAAAACTTAAGAAAAAACTATAATCACATGGCATTAATCTTTCTGTTGTAAACAGAAAGATTTCTAGCCTTTCTACGTTCTATGAACTTGAACTCAGAGTGACAGGCGCAGTGGCATTGTCCCTCAGATCTCTGTGATTTAAAGCTCTGAGTGGCAGTGCAACTGCTATGGACAGGCGTGTCGCTTAACCCTGGTGTTAACGACATGTTTGTCCTGTCACTAATTGCATAAAAATAAATTACAAAAATACCTGAAAAACAAGATTATAGCCAATGGAAGCGCTGTGTATTTACAAAATTGGTTTGAAATCGTTATCAAGTTAAAATGGGTTTAACATATTTTTATTATGCCCTCTGTGTGTTTAATCTGTACAAATAACGTTACCAGACTCGCTAAATCTCGTGATTTCGGCCATTCAGACATCATTGGCACATGTTGTTTCGGGCATTGCACAGCGCACCTCTGAATTTCTGTTATCAAGTTGTCATAGCCAGACGGGAATCCTACAGTCCGGTTTTTTCACAAACCTTTTGAATTTTACCAGCTGTTACTATTGTTCACCTATCTCTAACGAAAAAGATTCTTAGAGCGTAAAATGTTTGCTTTGTTTATTGTTTTTTTTAACGAAGCACAATTTGATAAATTAATAAAAGTTTGTAGAAACGTGGTTATCTATCTTTTAGTAACAAGAAAATTGAAGTGCCTTGAAACAAATTTTGTTTAATTGTCAAAGTACGTGAAGTATATTAAAGTGACAGAGTGAGGAATACTGTTTCTAAAGAGCTTATTAAAGATAATAGAAAACCGAAAGGGAAAGAAGTATGAGCATCTGAGAGTTTTCTTATATGGAAGGGAAGACCGAAGGAATGAGAGATCGACAGAGACAAAATAATTTAGATCTGATAAAGGAAAAGTTAATGTCGTGTCGTATCAGGACTTCAAAGTTAGGGCGCTGAACAGCTCTAAAATAAGAAGAAATAGTGAACATTGTGATTTGAAAGAGGATGCAGTGATAAACACAGAAAAGAATTTTGTGATGATTTTGAGCATATGGAACGGATTAATGAAAGTAGAATGGTGAAAGAGATATATCCAGTTCCAATATCATCTATATTGGAAGAGGACCGCTATGAAGTACGTACACAGATCAAGTCGAGAATGTTCTTAAAAAGGCTAGAATATATAATGAGAAGAATAGAAAGCTTGCATGAAAATGTTACACTTATACTTTATAAAAGAGATGTGTAACCACCCAGGGAATATTTAACTTGACCCCTACCCACGTATTTATTTATATAATAGAAAAGATTGATAAATGTAATTGGATCATGAGAGGTTTACCTGAAGAAATACTAAGTGGCGATCGATACTTTCTATCTACTCTAATGGGAATCCAAATGAATATATATCATCGCCGGAAAGGCAAAATTACTAACCTCCAATAGGCCAAAAAAGCGTTTTAGCACTTTCGCCTTTCCAGGTACGATATAATGTATGCACCAAGATACAAAAGTAACAAGTTCCACATTCCCCATCACTTGAACCACAGACATTTTTGAGATGCGGTCGTATTGATCGGATATATTAACATTTGTTACTTTTGAAAATAGTTAACAGCAGAAATAACCATAATAATTCGTGTAAAAATACTAAATCTAGCTAGTGATGTTTTCACCGGTAAACGTAATATTGTTAAATTCACCATTCCCTCGCTCGGTATATGCTTCAATATTTTTTTATTATATACTGAATTTCTGTAATATCAACATTGATTCTCGATGTCAAAGATTCGATACGGGCGCGTTACTAAAAAAAACTTCAAAAACAAAATAATAAAAAGGCAAGTTTTGGAAAAAAGTTTACGTCTCTCATATATCTTGTAAGTCATCATATATTCCGCTGAAGCTTTTCACGGCAATTTTATTTTGACCTCCCAGGTTTATGTCTGCTTCTTTATCTTTATGTGAGTCCGTATGTCACGGTACATTGGTCGTTAATCATATATTATTCACAACTCGACAGGGTGGCTGTACAGTTTTTCGCCATTACGATGTGGCTTTACCAACAATGGTTTTTGTATTTTCTGAGAAAAACACGAAGATGTCTCACCTTTATAAGTTTTCTTTGAGTTTATCTTAGAAAAAAAAAGACCCTTTGAACTTTATCGTCGTAGGGGCCCTCAGAGATCTATCAAAAATGTCGCTACTTAATATGAAAATTTAAAATGTTGTTTCAAGTAATGAAATCGTGGATCGCTACATATATACGCATTAATCCTCAGGGATCCACGGCTACCAAGATAGAATACAATTTATAAGTCGTAATAAGTCCAATCCCAAAAACAAAAACAAGCAAGGAGTATTTGAATTGCCATGCTAACAAGAGGTGAACGATCTTATGCAATGAAGAAGACGCTGCTGTATATATCAACTAATACATCTATCCTATTAAACTGATATTTATTGCCAACTAACTTCGTGTTTCGTGTCGAAGTTGAAAAACAGCACATATGTTACGGATTTTTTCGCAATTTGAGAATATAATAACAGTTGTTTGTATTGCTACCATGATTATTTAAAGGCCAGCCGCGAGCCGGTTATCTTAACCTAAAAAACCACTTTGGTGTAACAAAAGATTTTATTTTACGAGCGCACATTAAATGAAGGTAGCGGTGTAGTACTAAAACTAAAAGACAATAATTATCTAGTGACCTGCAAGTTCCAAGTACGGTGAAAATAAATGTTCCTAAGATTTTCTCTTTTTATTATAAGTATGTAATTTTGACGTGGCTTTTGACATTGTTACTTAAATTATATATAACCGCTCACGCGATACATGCAGCCGTAGACGCATACCACACCTAGAGGTGCCGGTGATG
>NW_020654051.1:1916521-1953539 GCF_003589595.1 Hyposmocoma kahamanoa | reverse complement strand
AATGCTTTTCTAATTTGCGAAACCAAATAGCCGCCATTTTGCGGTAGAAGGAGCGCATCGCGTGAGCGGATAATAAATGGGTTGGGTAGTTATCGAATCCTTAGGCTTGGTATTGGATATTAAACTATGTTTTCGGAATGAGTCGCGTATATTTATTTTTTCAAACAAAGAAACATTTCGAGCTACTCACAAGTTGCATAGACACGTCTGACAGAGATGGTAAAGTCATCAACGAGACATCAGTTACGTTTAACATTAATGCCAACCCCGTATTATAAACTATAGAAAAAAAGTTGTTAATCTAAATACCTTATTTTTTAATTTACCAAACGCCATTCCAATTTACATTACATACGATTTGCAAAATATTTTATTTTAACAGTGTAAAATGTAATGACGCGTGTGTTATGTTATTTTTTGTTTGTTTGTTTTTATTGGCATTAGGTGTACAATGTAATCCATGTTAACAATTACACTGAATTGCTTTTGTCTAAGTATTGCCCATGTCTTAGATACTTTATAAATTTTAATACTCTGCGTTATACACTTCTATTCGTTACATTTTTTAAACTTAATCCCTTTTAAACAGTCATAGATCTTCGCTAGTTTGAGAGTATCCATCAAAACCATCTCAACCATCAGGGATCAAAGCAAAGATATTCTGATAAGCTCCGAAGAACTTTGTCGCTTTACATAATGAACTGGGGGCATCGAACTAAGCAAACTGTTATCCGAGTATAATTTTAGTGCGAGGAGTGCCACAGGGGAGCACCGCATGGCCAATGTTATTGTTTATTTAAAAATGAACGTTTATACAACCGTTTAATGTAATTATGTAACGAATCTGTCTATTTTATATAAAATATTTAATTATAGTTTCTTAGTTTTAATGTATACTAGAATATCTCAAGCATAAAATTTTGAACTTGGAATACCCCTAAGACTAGCAAGTATGCTAAGTCCAACGTTATTCTTAGTTCATATAATTTTGTGTTTATAACTTTATATTTTAAACTTTATATCTCCTGTAATTAATACGTACGTATATGAATAAAGGTTATCGACTTCCAACGGTTTAATTCAGCTAGTGACTACCCTATTTCTAAGTTAGTATTAGCTCTCACAAGGGATCAAACGTAGATAGCGCGAGTCAACGCTCTATCGTAAAATTGGTGACAGCGAAACGCTTTCTTCAGTAACTTTTTATGTGTATTTGGAGGGTTAAAAGAATATGTAGCAAAAATACGTAGGAGGAGAGATGAGCTGACGAAACCGAGACGACTGTGAAAATATAAAAAGAGACTCAGCAATATTAATATAAAAATATTTCTGACATAAAGGCTATTTTGCTTTGAGCTAATTCACACGTAGAACAGTTGCTTCAGTCCATGAGTATCTAAATATACCTCTCGTGAAGAAAAACATCCTGATGAAATGTGCACATTGAAGAACTTACACAACATTACAAAAAGTGTGAATTTCCCAACCGGCACGGGCTAGTACAAACAAAAGAAAGTAAAAAATACATAGGAAATGAAACGGTTGAGTCATCCGTGACCATGGGACCTGTAATGTTGCGCAACAATGCGCAAGGGATGCACTTCCTTGGAGCGCAGGGTGCGGGCCAGCGCCAACAGCATCTTGACCATGATAGCTGGCAGGCCTGATTGCACTTACGTAAACCACTGTAGTATGGTATACTTAATATAGCTTCAAATGTAATGAATGTAATATAAATAGTAATGTGATGTATTTCTATGTATTAGTTTAATTATGGACTATATTGTGTGATGCTGAATAAATGAATTTGAATTTGTAAAGGGCCCGAAAAGTTGGTTTGTTTGAAAAAACAAGTATACGGTTTAAATCCGGAAATAAGTTCCATTTTCTACGTGTGACAATTGCGAAAACCTAAGAACTCGATACAAAATATTTTATTTCGTCTCAAATCTATACAAAACTACACACAAGGTTAAGACCTCCTTTCAAGAGGTCTTGCTCCTGTATAAGTTGTACGTTATAGCTATAAAATAAAGTAAATATAAAATAAAAGTAATATTCCAGAAGTGACTCTCTTAACTATCATCATCGTCAACAACCCATTAAAATAATACAAATATATTGTTTGTACACCAAGGTATATAGGTAAGCGTTAATGTGTAAAAGTATTTACTTTATAACTTAAGTAGTAAGAACTATAGCCTAAAACCCTTTCATTAGATTCATCGACCTGTCAAGTGGGACGTATAATGGGGCGGATTATGACGATAATTTGTTTCGGAAAGTTGATTCACCTATTCACCACCACTTTTAATTTACGTACGTATATTACACACGAAGATCACCATCTGTAAGTCAACTGCTCGTCGGTATAAATTAATTGAGTTCAAATACGATTATTCTACGGCGCTTATTCTATTCACTTTTATTCAAGTGTTGTACGTGAAGTGATTGAAATATAAAAAAAACCATCTAATAACCTCAATCCGGAGGACGGTTTCAAATTATCTGCAGCATGGTATCCGGTGTTTGCAAAAACTCAATATTCGCTATCAACTGCTTACCAGAATACGACTTCAATACAGAATAGGGACACCGTTAGTGTTGTGTGTGGCGGTAGTCTTAAAAATATAATGCGGGTGGATATAGATTCCATGGCCGAGATATAATCACCGCATCACCCGTGACCGCGGCCACTGCAACCTGGCCGAAACGTCAGGAAACTAGGTAGGTGTGAAAAATACCCATTCGTATTTGAATGCGTTTATTCTCTTTTCCAAAAGTAAGTACAATGCAACGCGAAAGTTTAAAAGTATAAGTTGCTGAGGAGTTGAATGGTATGTTCACAAAGTTTGTATGTTTCCAAAGTATATCAATTACCAAGTCGACCGGAGAAATGGAAGTATAATAAATATTCATTCCAAGACTGAAATCACAACGCTAACTGGAAAAAGAGCTAATGGAAAATGGAAGCACCTTGGCAAATTAAACACATTTAATGAAATCGATACAAAATACAATACTGAAAATAAACCGAACCAGTCCCGCATGCTGCCTCGATAAAACTATTATATCCACATTTAGCTCTCAAATTCGAGTGTTAAACTGGTAACTATAAATTTTATCACAATATGGCGGGCACTGTAACGTCATATTTTTTGTCATCGCGACCGCCACGACTAATGACTGCAAAATATTAACACAGTGCCAAACATGGCCGCAGGTGTAAAATTTCAAAACATTTTGACAGTTCTGCGAAGTAATTTTATCAACGTAAAAACTGAGCGCGACTAACAATATGATAAAAAAACAAATTGATATGTTTAAGTTATTGGAAAAAGGTGAGGAAAACATTTTTAACACAGTTCAATATATGAGAGTAATTAGAAATATGTACCATGCCGGACTGCCACGCAGACGTCTCAGGTTCGATTCCCGGGCCGGGAGAAATAATTATATGGCCTACATTTATTTCTATATACCCAATTTAATAGCGTTGTCCTTTTCCTTCAAAACATATAACAATATCTTATTACCAGATAAAGCGAACTTAGCTTTATCACCTGAAATAATTCTTTTCAAGGTTTATCACCACAGATAGAAAATTAAAAAAATTAAAAACAGGCGGAAAGTAAGACAATATTTCACAAAAGGAATGTAAGAAATAAAAACTATAATTAGAAAGGAGGCTGCGTCACAGCTGGTCGCCAACAACAGTTAAGAATCATTACAATATAATTAGCTTTTATATACAAAAAACGACTTTGAGATCAGTCTGACCATTTTGGAGCTACAATGCCATGCCACAGAAATACACAGACTTCAAATTTATAACTCCACTCTTTTTGCACCGGGGGTTGAAGTCAATACACATACAATACTTTCCACTACAAAAAGAGAATACAGAAGTCAGAAATATAAGCAATCTCGTAGAGACAAAATAAACGGACAATGCAGAAATAAGGCATAAACAGTTTATGATATTGCAGATCCCACCCCATCTGTCCCGTCATAACGGGGTCCCCAATTCGGAGTTTTATTGCATAGCCCGTCAATACGAAACCGAGACTTAACAATTGTCGTGAAGTCATCTAGTTTGGTTATATTTTACGTAAAGTTATACATCATCATCAAACTACCATACGTTCCACTGCTAATCACGTGTCTCCTTTAAGGTACAAAGTTATTTAATTTAAGACATGCAAATACCCCTAAAGGGTTCAAAACATCTATTCAAATGTTAAATATTTACATGGCATTAAACAGCAACAATTTACTTCTTTCTTCAGAGATCGGCGATCATCATGGCAATCTGAACTAACTTCGTAGTTCTTAAGTAATAGTTCTTAATTTTTGGATGATACAGCGTTTACGGTTATTTTTACGGAGTTTGTCAATAACTTCCGGCAAACAAATAGTCGTCTACCAATCACTATTCACGGTACAACGATTCACCAAAGCAACAATAGCCACGTGTCCAGTTTTATTAAAAAAAGAAGCAATCAGCCGCTTAGAGGAACTTTGCACGCGCGCCACTTTGGTTGGTTTCGGCTCATCTCGAAAGACCTATACGCTCGATTGCTGCCTTGTTTTGGGATCGTAACTATAAATCCATGTTTCTTCACCTGTTACTATGTCCCATACCAAATTTAACGCCCACAGCTCGATGTTTTTGTTGTTCACTGCAGTGGACGGGCGACCATCACGAAATTCGTCACTGAGATTCACTCGACCGCGTTTGAATTCTGCAAGCCAGTATAAATAGTCGTCTTGCATGGTGCTTCATCGCCAAAAGCAGTTTGAAGCCGAGAGAAGCTCCGCTGAGCTGTTCAATACCACTTAAAGTAGTAGAAAATCACACTACGAAAATTTTCACGAGTTAAATCCATGGTGATGTAGACAACCAATTTCTAAAATGACACCACAATGTAACAACAAGTGACAGTCAGATGAAACAAACTGTATTCTACAGCCAAAGACTTTAATTTTCAAATGTTGTAATTACTTATTAAATATTGTTTATGTAAGTGGCCGTTCCGGAAACTTATATGCGCCCTGTATACATAACAAACTTACATATATATTATAATAATAATGTAGTACATACCCAAAGCAACATTATACAGAGTTTTGATTTTGACAATTGTCAAACAAATGCTTGCGCAACATGCGTTTGAAAGATAATTTGGATTGATGATTTTGAAAGATGAATGGAGATAATTTGTCTGTGCAAATTAAAAATTTTATGTATTAACTAGTAGCGATATCTGGCGGATCATGTTTGTAGTATATATTTCACTCCGGAATTAATATCTATTAATACCAATATTAATAGATATTAAATTTCGGGGTCGTACTAAAGAAGTTAGACTTGCTCATTTAAGAAACCAGGTAATTGATGATTTAGAATTTCAACAATAGACCAGCGCCCAGTATCAGAATAAAAATATATCAATACAAAGATTTAATTAAATAAACCGAAATTGCGTAGCTTCCAGTTGATTGATGACCGGCGGTCGTCTGTTCCGACACGAGTTCATCTGTCCACGTCACGGTCGTCACGCCGTCAGGTCGTCACGTCGTCGTCGACATCTCGTACGATGTAACATTGCCTCTGTCCAGACGTCTTTGTGCTATCCGTCCCAATAAAAGTAAAAGAAAATTGGGTACGCCCTATTTTTTCTTAATAACATAAATGATTGTTGGTATTGAATGTTCTTCGACATAAGAAATTAAAAGTGTTTTTAAATTTAAGACCTAATAGACCAGTTCCATACGTTTTATCCTATCAACCTCTTGGTTATGCGGGAAGGGCACTAGAACCTGTGCGAGCTAACTCACATAGAGACCATCTAAGTCATGCCTTAACCCTAGATCAGCCCGTTTGCAGGGACTTCATCCGCTACTCTGTAGGGCTAGTGCCTTAGGTAAGCCTTAGCGGATGCACGTATAGCACATTCCTTATTTTCCAGATAGGTACCGGAGCTGTAGGCATGCTCACTTTCCGTCGTTTTCGGCATAATAGCCACTGTAAGGTAAAGATCTCATTAAAATTTTAAGACTTGTGAAAGAGTCCATCCAGGGAAGTTCTGCCACCATGGCTATTTCCGCTGCAAAGCAGTTATGTAATAAAGTCATAATAGTAATAGGTAATAGAGGTTCCTATAATAAAAGTAGTACTTGTATATTTCATGTTGATTCTAAAAAAAACACCTTCCTGTATGTATCGTAGCACACTTCTAAAAGAAATCCAGAAGAAAAGAAACAACATCTACTTCATATTGAAAATCTTTGATCGCCATTACGGCCGCGATCAGTTGTGACCACAATCGCAATTTCTTTTTTTTATAATACCAACTGACGGGACGAACAAGTCGTGTACCTGGTGTTAAGCGTCTATAATAGTTGCAGTGTCACCGAGACACATAATAAGTTGACAAGAAAACTCCAAGTGCTTTTTTTCCACGTTTTCTTACGACTTTTTTCACCAGTTTTCTAAACTTGTTCCAGATAATTGGTGTGATTGTTTGGCCCAATATACGAGACAGGCTTTGCTTAGTGTAGGAGCTAGTGTAATCGGTTTAGATAAAGTTTAAAAGTACATGTCTTAAACATAGGTATTCCATAATGTGTAATATAATATATTCTCACATCTCTGCCTGTTATCGGTAATTGAACTGTATTTGTTTTTATGTACAAATAAATTACTTAAAAAAAAATATTAAAAAGCTTGGAGGGAGAAACAGGTACAGTGACAATACTTCTCTGACGAACTCTATCACAAGGAGCTGTAATGTCTAAAATGAATCTATGTTAATGCCAAAAAGATCCTTGCGTGATCTATTATAATAAAATATAATCTAATCTGAACGTAAGCGTGAACACCCCCATGGTATTTGCAATAAAAAGTCATAATAAAATGTTAATAGCCGTTCGTGACGAAACGTGACGTCGTTGTAGACGCAATAATGCATAATATTTTTCGTAATCTCTCAATTAGGTATGCGCTCTCATGTTCCACATTAAATTCAAGTAGATTTATTAAACTTAACGTCGTCGGAGAATACGGCTGGTGTCACACTTGCTGGCATTGAGCGTTTCTTTTTCTTTTTTTTTTTCATTTCAATCTCATTCTATTTTCATTCATTATCAATTCATCCTCATAACCTGCTACTGTAGTTTATTGACGAGTGACCGAAGGTGCGTTTAAACGCACATTGATCTGATTTGAATTAAAAAATGCCACAGACGGCAAACAGGTGGTCATACCTGAAGCGATAGCCGGTTCTCTAAAGCAAAAATTTAAGCCATGGGGGTTGAAAACTTTACTTGTTTTCCAAGGGATGAGAACCCTCTTCGATATGCAAGTTTCATCATGATGTTTTTTTTTACCTTTAGCGAAAAATATTTACATTCACAACTGTATAGATGGCAGCATATCAAGCTACACATTCACGGATTGTGTTCCGTTGAACTGGATATTTGCATAACTTGATTGTTGACTGTACGTAATGCATAATTTGAAGTAATAAAAACAACGGATTCATGCAATTAATAGGTTCAAGCCGCCTCGACTTCGGTAACGACACTGGCAGCTTAATCAAATGGGGTATGAGCTAGATTTTATTATGGGAAAATTGGGACTTCAACACAAAATGCCATATTAAATTTGTAATGGCATACCTATTATCTAACTTCATAGTGGATTTTAACACTAACGTTTCCCTGAAATATTCAGAAAGTAATGAAAAGTCTTTACCATGATAAAAACAGTTTGTCCAGGGAAGTACTGCCACCTCACTTATTTATGCCGCCAAATAGTAATGTGAACATTACTAATGTTCACATGTATGTGTTAGTAATGGGAACAGAGTAATCTGTTCCGGTTTGGAAGACTTCTTCAACTGTATCAAGCACAAGTCCGGTCTTATATGGAGTACTGCTGCCACCTTTGGGATTGCTCTGCTACATACCAACTGGCCACCTTGGATTCAATAGACAACCGTACCAAGAGGCTTATAGGTGACGCTGAATTAGTAGAGGCGAAGCTGCAGAGCCTTGAACACCACCGTAAAGTTGCCTGCTTATCGGTATTTAACAGGATATATCACGGAGAGTGTGCGATGGAATTACTCGATTTATTTCCGCCTTCCCCTTTCCATCATCGGGGGACTAGGCGTAGGCCTGGGTTCCATCCCTATGTTGTGGATATTCCAAAGATTCGCACGTAGCGTTACGCTTGCACATTGCTACGGCTATGGAGTGGAATTCCCTGCCTGCTGACTTGTTGGCTGAACGTTATAACTTGGACCTCTTCAAGTCGATAGTGAATAGGCATTATTTAGGTGTGCATGCTTCAACGTCGACCTCGTCGTCACTTTCCATCAGGTGAGATGGACGTCAAATGCACACTTACATTAGAATAAAAAAAAATAAAAAAACGACTTAAGAAAAAACTATAATTACACAGCATTAATCTTTCTGCTGTGAACAAACCAACGTTTCGGACCGACCACAGGTCCTGAGACAGATTGACTGTCAACCGTTACTATGGTACCTATAAAAGGCCCGAAACGTTGGTATGTTTCAAAAAACAAATATATGCGATTTAAATCCGGAAATATGTTTGTGTGTGTGTGTGTGAAATGCGTGCACGAGCGCGCTCTCACACACACACACTCCCAACGCATGTACATACGCATTTTTACTCTCTCACATTCACCTTATTGCATCCATTATGTATAACTTTAATCATTAACCTTAAGTCTTTTGTTTGTTTTCTTTTTCTTTCTGTAATATTCTCTATACTGGACCATTAATGTGCTAGTAAACTTGTTAAATAACCGAACCATTGTCTTTCATAACACAGGTTAGCCTAGCTTGAAAGTCAAAGGACAGATAACCTTGAGTCAATTACTAACAAGCCAAACATGGTAAAATAGCACTTATTTAGTTATAATACACCATTACTTGTAAAAGGCTTAAATTAAATAAAATTATTATTATTTTACTATATATTTTTTCCAAAGTAAATTCAACATTTTCACTGTTAGGCGAAATCAACGAAATTCATTTGAGGTATTATAGACTCGTAATGGTTGGTATTAAAACTAGTCAACTTTTCGAAAATGAAACTATTTTTCCGGATTTAAATCGCGTATATTTGTTTTTTCAAACAAACCAACGTTTCGGACCGACCACAGGTCCTGAGACAGGTTGACTGTCAACCGTTACTATGGTACCTATAAAAGGTCCCGAAACGTTGGTATGTTTCAAAAAACAAATATATGCTATTTAAATCCGGAAATATAGTATAATTTCCTATGTGTATCAATCGCGAAAACCTAAGAACTCGATACCTAGTCAACTTTTATTTAGTTTTAAAATTTGACTCATTTGGATGCAAAGTTCTGAAATAACTTATTAACCGCGGAGTATGCATCTAGCCTAAATCAAAATGCGCATTATATCAACCGCGGCGTGCTAGCTGCTCCTGACAGCCGGAAATAAAGCCTTCCGACTGCAGCTTAGGCTGATGAGGTGTGTCGGTCTATTGTCTACGAGACGTTTAAGGTCGTTATTACACCGTAGGAATATGTATATAAATAGAACCATGTAATATATCATAATACAAATATGCTTGTAAAATACTAAAAACCTGACAGGACTATATTATTCTTATATATATATATGTATGTACCTACTGTAATAGTACATTATGGCAGAGACCGGGAAGTAAGGGATTGCTGGACGAGTATGAGTTACAAGGACGAGCGACAGCGAAGCCTTGTCTTAATACGAGTCAAGCAATCCCCGTTCCCGCCGAGGCATGTGTAGAATTTTTCTCAAACAATATGAGGAAATAGTAAAAAACTAAAGAGAGGAAGATGTTTAATAGAAAAAGTAAAAAAATATATATTGAAATAATGCTTGACGTGTTACGACAATTCCTAAAACAAAATGTTATTGTTTATCCAGACACACTGATAGTAGTCTGCCGAAGTTTTGAAGATGTGTATCTATTACTGTTACAACTGCCTCAGTGGCCGAACGGTTACCATGCCGGACTGCAACGCAGAAGTCCCGAGTTAGATTCCCGTGCCGGGAGAAATATTTGGATGGCCTACATTTATTTGTCTCGTGAGTTTTGGTGTAATTTGTGGTTGTCTATGCGTGTGTCCAAGGTCGGGTTTTCCTAATGCGGGACTTTAAAAAAAACTGTATTTTCGTTATCGCTCTCACTTGCACTCATTTTCGCGACCAAAATGTAAAAAAAAGACGAAAAAACAAAAGCATACCAAATCACTTTAATTTAAATGTTACCGCTATTTTCTTTTTTACTTAAGTTCGCGGTATAGGCTTAGAATAATAACGCAAAGAATGATAGTTTCATATCAAACGAACTGTCACAAGTGAGGCAAAAATCAAATTCATGTAGGCTAGTTTTAGTAGTAGGTTAATTTTCGGTTTTAGTGAATATTTATATAAAAATACAAGTTGAAACGCGTTACTTCCTTGTGGAATGTGATGTTAGTATCTATTTTATGTTTGTCTGTCGTATTTTTGCACACATTTACCGCACATTTCGTCATTTTTAGCTAAAATTCTTGAGCTGTTCGCGGTGCAAGTTGACCTTGAGCACTGACGGCCCGCCCGCTCGTTTAGGCCCTTTGGGAGTGCTTCAATTTGCCTCACTTATCGTGTGCGGACCAGGTTTATATGTTTCTGTTATTATTCTAAGGGTATAGGTATATTTTTAATTCTCGCAACTATGAACAATGGGCAGTTGGCTCTATGAGTGTTTCTTTTACCTGTTTACATAGTTCATTATTACTAGGTAGATTTAAATGTTTACAGAAGTGGACTGTAATGGAGTTTCATACTAACTTACTAAAAATATGCGACGCTCCTAAAGATATTGTCTGAAGAATGTGCTAATACGTTACAGGATAGGATGTACTTTATCTGGTTATATACAATTCTGAAAACTGGCTTTACGTTAACGTTTTATTATTATATGTTGTAACTAAATTGTTTATTCGTGATTGGTTATGCTGTATGCACATATTTAGGTTTACATTCTAGAGTAGAACTAGTAGGAATGTTTAATCTTTTGTTAAGGAGTGAATGTAAACTGTTTTGTACATCTGATAAATAAATAATTTAACTAAATATCTAACTTTACACATAATTTTTATATGTAGATAATATATCTCTTTATGTACCACAGAGTATGGCTAAGTTTTGGTTTTCTACCGAAACCCTATTAGTTATTAAATTCACATTTATTTCAAAATTTGTAAGTTGCTCATTGCTTAACGACGCGCCGCGCCGCCCGCTGCCCCGTCAGTAACTATCAGGCGCTTGTCGACGTAGGATCTGTGTCAAATTTTCTCCGCCTTTTCTTATTTTATTAACCGAATTCAAAAAAGGAGGAGGTTCTCAATTCGACTGTGTTCTTTTTTTTGTATGTATGTTACGCGATAACTCCGGTATTTGTGAACCGATTTTCATGATTCTTTTTTTGTTGGAAAGGGTACTTCCATAGTGGTCCCATTTCATTTTGAAGAAAATCATCCACCTCGACGGGTGGCTGTTCACGCATGAAGATTCATTTTTATAAATAGCGCCTAACTTTAATTTAGGAGCAGTTACTTTAATGGTTGATTTTGCTATTTCTCCCATTCAAGGCGTTTTTCTCTCAATATACTTTGAGTAGTGTCGTAGTGAGAACTTATTTTTATTATCTCCAGTGTCAAGTCCTGTATAGTGGCGAACTAGGGGATATTTCAATAAAACTTAGCAAAAAGCTGTAATTCCACGTACTTTTGAGGTCGGTTTTTTTAGTACTCTGTACTGAGATTATTCATAGTATCATGTTCGATATCCGAGTTGGGAGAAATATTTGTATGGCCAGCATTTATTTCCCTCGTGAGTTTGGGCGTAATTTGTAGTTGCCTGTGTGTGTCCATGTCACCCGCGACACAGGGTTTCCCAATTGCGGGGATTTGAGTATATGTGTGCGATATTAATATCACAATTATTATAGAACAATATAAAAAATTTCATTAAAATTTGGACCCTGATTTTTTGTTGAACATTCTATTATATTGAGTAATAAATTAACACCAAAAAAAAATCTCAGGCCTTTTTTCCAAAACCCAATTCTCATAAAATATAGAACTTCCAAACTTTCCCTTTACCCTAAACTCTTTTCAAATAAGGTAATCGCCTTTGGAATTAGCGTAAACAGTTTTTAAACTCCAATTAAAAAACTCAAAACAAAGGGCCGGAGTGGCTGCGAAAGAAGAGAAAAGAAAACTCGAAAAGGTTTTTCAATGAAGGTTTTGTTGTAGCTCTGATAGAAAAGCTTTTTATAGAACCTCTTTTGTTATTTACTGGAAGACGCGACGGAAGTTTACTATTTACATGTATTTGAAAAAAGTTGATTAAATACTTGTACCAGCATTTCAAGAACTGTATTAAAACCTACGACTTCAATCTATGGACAAGAACATTCACAACAACTACATGTTCCAATTATAACCCTAGCAATACTGATAGTGTTTTGTTTTTGTATTCAATTTTGTCAAAGAGTATTAGTACCGTAGTACCGTGGACAGATATGACATTCTATCTATACCACAGACATATATCTGGATAGACGCCGCAAGTACAGCAATTTGTATGAAAACCAAGCGTGCTACATTTTTTGTACCCACTATGACGTCACAGGAACTATTTAGTGATGGGTAACCTCCTTCCGCTCTAAATCGATTGATTGCACGGAATTCGCGTACACACGTAAAAATTTAACTAATGTTAAAATTGCCCAAAAATATTTACGGCCGCTTGTACACGAAACTGAACGCGTTATACAAAGGGCGTCCGGTCGATATTCATAGCGAATTAACAAAGGATCACAAATATATATCGTACCAAGTAAAAGCCGCAGTGTATTACAAATCATGAGGTATGCCTCACTCGGTTGCATATTTGTTTACTCGAAATTCATACAAAACGAAAATAATTGTTTTTAAAATAAATTATGCATCTTCTGATTACAAAATCACTTGTCCGTGGAAGGAAACGTCGTCGCTGTTTACCCGTTCACCCACAGTTATGGTACTTTTGCAGTTTATAATGGCACAATTATGCATTTTTCGCGTTTTCGACTGGTGTTTATCTACGATAATGGTTGAGCGCGTTCTGACGTGTAGCAGCGGCAACTAAGTGAATTTTACTTACTTTGGGCACGCGAAGTGTGTACACTTGCGGTGTCTATCTAGATATATGTCTGTGATCTATAAGCAGGCAAATAATGTTGAGTGTTCACCAATGATATTTATCCATAGTTGGGGAATTAAAGGAAAACCCCTGACAAAGTCGCTATTAGTTGCACAATACATTTCATATAGCTTTGACTCATAGGCATTCTGCTTACTGTTTATAATTATTTATTTATATTACTAAAAAGAAAAACAAATCAAGTAGAAGAAAAAACACAATCGAGTTGTTGAAATTATTGATGTTATGTTAGGTACTTTTCCTAGCGGAAAGGGAAGGATCTTTAGACCGCGCTGTGTAGTTTTTTTTATTCAATAGTGTTATAACTCTAAATATGTGAAATTCAACATTACACCATTGTTGAATGTAAAATTTCATTCTCTACACATCAATAAAACCGCCATGAGAATATTGTAAAAAACAACCGAAAGATCTACTTAACTCAAAATGAGACACGCTTTATGTGAGCTAGTTCCGGCCTAAATTGTCCTTATTCAAAAATATGAAACTATTTTTCTCTTTTATTTTTAAATATGTATATTTGGCAAGTAGGAAATAACTTATACACAAATTTACACAGATCTTTCACGTGAAGCGAGTGATTCGTTTTTCGTCGATTCACTTTTTGAGTTCTACACTATTGTATTAACGGTGCGATATGTGACGGCGCATCGTTGAGCGCCATCTATTTGAACATGCGGGAACTAGTCTGAACTGGACTGTCATTCTAGCGGAGCGTCGTCGTGTCGATGGTCGGTGCCGCCATGTTGCGCGGGTATTCTGTTTGAACGTCAACGTATTCGACGAATCGCAAAAGTTCCACGTAATCTATTGTATTTTGTGCCAATTTCAAATGAATAATTATAGCCGCTCACGCGATACATGCAGCCGTAGACGCATACCACACCTAGAGATGCCGGTGATGATTTTATACCGATTTATCGGATATCGAAGTTATAACAGGTAAAAGAACTAATATTAATTGCTATTTCGGTAACTACTCCAGCAAACCATGAAGTTTTTAATGCCTGGGTCTGTCATTTAAAAAAAATAAACAACTTCAAAAATACGTCACGACAATCGTGTGTGTCATTGTTTGGGCTGGTGATTTCGGTGTTTATTTATTGAAAACATACCGTAAGTAGCGTTTTTTAAGTTTACCCTGAACATAAATGTTTATAAACTATACTTTAAGAAGTAATTTCATGGTAAACGTTAGAACCACTCAAATGGAATATTATCATATTTATCCAAGTACACCAAAAATTTCATTAGTGCTTTTTAAGTGCAGGATTTGCTGTGTATTACTGCATTTTATTTGAGATGTTTTTGTTGGTAGTACGGAGGGTATTTATTTAGCAATACAGAATAATAACGTTTATTTATAAAAACTTGTATTTAAACTGAATCCTTTTCTAATTTGCGAAACCAAATAGCCGCCAGTTTGCGGTAGGAGGAGCGCATCGCGTGAGCGAATAGAAGACGTGATTATCTAATCAATGTCACAGTGATTTTTAGATTTAGCTGCTGTGAAACTGTTCTTTGTGACATAATTAAGTTCTATGAGGACTTTGGATATCTGATTATTTGTTTCTCGCCCGTATTACCCACGTGATAGCTATGGCCGATCCTGACGAAGGTATTAGACCGCCTTTATATGGTAACCATAGTAACTATTTTATTCATATTATCCCCACTCTGTTATTGTATAGGTAGAACAGTCTGTTGCTTATTCATCTATGATATTGAAGTGACGTGTCTTAACCACACACAATGAATAAATATCGTTGATTGAAACAGATAATGATAATGAATAGATAATGAAAATAGATAATTTACTTAGTATGTTAAGTTGCAGTACTCTTACAGGGTTTATGTTGGATCGTGTAATCATTTTAAGACCTTTTTCTGCACCACAGAACAATAAATAAACAGTTAATAATTTTTTCTATATTGAACTAATCAAATACATACAGTAGAAGTGCTTAGTGGGTGTGACACGTGTGCCAACAGTATACGGAGTTCCACATACTTGAGTTCATTCCGCTATTTTAGCTTTGTACAGTGAAGAGCATATCAAGCTTGACACTTTGTACTTTGGATCGTTTTTATCGGAAGCGGCATAGAGTTGGATTTAAGTCTTAAATGTCAAGCTTCGCGTGCTCTTCCTTAACCCTGTACGTTATGATCGTATCAATTATCTCGCAGAAAACCTCGAAACTCTTAGAAAAATCCCTTATTTTACTATTTTGGCGTGTAAAAATCTTAATAGCACATATAATGTTTGTAGTGTTGTTTCATATTATCGTTACGGCTTATTTTATTTCATTTTAATAAATTTTAAATTTTCGAATTTTTTTAAAAGAAAGTAAATCTCATACCGATTCCGCTACAATATTGTCGCTTCTTTTTTTGAGTACTAAAAAATCTCGAATGTTCCACTCTGCTTATAGTCGATAATCGTTCGACGTCGATCAGTTACTGAACGCTAGATGGCAGCACATTGATTGAAATTCCAATATAAATATCAAAACGAAAAAAGTAGGTACTGAACTTTCAACGATACGCCAACAGCGTAAAGTTTAAATCATATTAACAGTCCAGAATTTGTTACTCCTTTTTAAATTAGAAACTACGACCAATCATTATCAAGATTTCATAGAATCAAACATTATGAATGTGTCTACTTTGGCGACTGCGGTTCTAATAGTAATCGGGGCCTAGGTTCACAAGTCTTTACTTGCTGTTTTTCGCTTGCTTGCGTTGCACGGCGTAGAAATCTTGCCTTGCCTTTGTTTGGTAGTCGACACTCCAGAACCGGCTGCTGCTCTGTGATTGGCCAGTGGTGCTGTCCTCCGCAAACGTTCCTTGTTGCTTACGTGGAAATATCAAGCTTGCTAGATATCAAACTCACGCATCGCAAAGAAATCAAAAGCAAGCGGCCGGCGCAAGTGAGCGACTCGTGAACAGTCCTACCTGCGCGCACAAGACAGATCTTTGCATATGCGCGAAACGAGTCACGCGGGCAAGCGAAACACTCTAGTGATAGACTCGACAGACACTTAAGACACTTCCATTGTTTTTAACCGACTTCAAAAAAGGAGGAGGTTCTCAATTCGACTGTATGTTCTTTTTTTTGTTTTTTTTTTTTTTTTTTTTTTTGTATGTATGTTACGCGATAACTCCGGTATTTGTGAACCGATTTTTATGATTCTTTTTTTGTTGGAAAGGGGGTAATTGCATAGTGGTCCCATTTTATTTTTAAGAAAATCAAATACCTCAAAGGGTGGCTGTTCACGCATGAAGATTCATTTTTATAAATAGCGCCTGACTTTAATTTAGGAGCAATTGCTTTTAGCAATTATTTAGTTGATTTTGCTATTTCTCCAATTCAAGGCGTTTTTCCTTCGATATACTTTGAGTAGTGTCGTAGTGAGAACCTATTTTTATTATCTCCAGTATCAAGTCCTGTATAGTGGCGAACTAGGGGATATTTCAATAAAACTCTATTTGCTATAGACGTAATTCCACGTACTTTTGAGGTCGGTTTTTTTAGTACTCTGTACTGAGATTATTATACTTCCGTGTTCAGTATCACATAATACAATAAATTAATATGACTAAGTATATAAAAAAGACAAATACAATGAAAATTGAAGTAATAACGTGTGCGTTCGATGTACAGGCCTATTTTTTAAGCTAAGTACTTAGTGTATTGCTAAAATGGTTGAGCAGGAGTGTCGTAATACACAAACAAAGAAAAAGAGGTTAATTGTATAAATCGAAAACCATTCGCGGCGGTGATTCGACGAAAACTGCGCACCAAAGCTCTGATAGCCCGGTCCCTCAGTACAAGCGCGGGCGCGGAAGGTAATGTTTAGAGGCTTTATACTACCTAGCGCATATATTTGTCTTTTCAAGTAAACCAACGTTTCACGCCCTTTACAGGTCCCATGGTCACACGGCTAACTAGTGTTGGGTTGGAAAAATTTCTATTTTGAAATTTTTTTTTCAGAATAATAAATATTTTTCTGGATATTTTCCTTTAATTTTCCACATTTGACGTTGACACCTCTCAAAAGTTGAAGGTACTGAATAAAAAGTTGGAGCCATTAAAAAAGTTTTTCTTTCACTGTTGTAACCATTTTAAAGCTCGTTTTTCTCTATGTAGATTTTAAATATAAAAGTTTATTTTATAATTCACGATAAATAAAACTTTCTCCGTACCACCAGCTTGGGATTCAGTATTTTCTCTAAAACCTCAAGATTGTAGTACTCATTAATAACGTTATATTCTTTTGTAATTTGATTTTACTTAAAAAATAATAATTAAATAGAAAAAAAAACAATTTGTTTGCGAATGGTATCTAACAATAATTAATTATTCTTCTATGGTAAATTCAAAATAAGCTATTTAAATTAATAACTTTTGTAACTACAGCTCAGAATTGGGTGGTTTGCATTCGTATTAGACATAATAGCGGATGATTTTACCATTTCAGTCAACCGTGACAGGATATAATAAGCCCGACATGTTGAATAATGTAAAAAAAAGCACTCAGAAATTTCCAAATTAGTCCTACCGGGTATCGAACCTCTTGATCCAACCACCACAGCGCATGCCGTTGCGCCACCGAGGCAATCTAATAGTTTCATTTCCATACATTCACCTACAAACTAACTTTCAACCAAAACAGCCGTCAGGAAATCTATTTGCTCCACAACACACAAGCCGTGGTAGCTTAATAGTTTGGCCTACCGCTTCGCCGTGGGTTCGAATCCGGGCTTGATGAGCTTTTCAGTGAAGGCAAATATCGCCCGCATTGGATCAGCGTGGCGCACTATGGCCTCCTCCCCCTCGCCTTAGAAGAGACCCGTGCTCAGCAGTGGGATGAATAAACAGGTCAATAATGATGAGACCCTAATTCATTAGTGTTCTTGCTATATTTACCACTACGCAACGTTCTATTAATTTAATTAATTTGTATGTACTCGTTAAAGTAAGAATGTTGTAACTGCCGTGGTTTAACCTTAATAAGTAAATGGTCTCAGCTCAGCCTCAGTTGAGCCTTTCATAACCACATCAACCGTAGCTCCAGGCTGTTTATTATTCAATCTCGGCGTCGGTTACTGAGAGATATAAGTCTTTTGTTGCATCTGTGTGTCATAATGATGTCGCCTGTGCCAAAAATATGATCTTTCGCAGATTCGCGTTCGTAAATGTTGCGAATTTGAAAACTGATACGGCAAATTACATATTTCTTTTAGATTTAAGAATGGAAATAAAGAAAGACAATAACTTTCAAATATGTTCATGCGAAATCGTGTAAAGTGCGGCAATCTGTAGAGTTTTTACCATCTAATCCCCAACAACTGATTCCGTGGTGGATCCGTTTTATTTTCTATTACCTTTAGATCCCTAGTGCAGGGGATCAAGAATAAATATTGTTGTTTTATTCCCAACTGAAACCCTTAGGGATTACGAGCTTATTTTTCATAATTTTCCATTTCCATTTCCAGTCCATCTTAATTGTGTTAGCATTGTGCCTTAAAAACCTATTTGCATGAAATATGATAATTTAAACTCATGCCCAATGACCTTCCAAATTTTATAATTTTAAGCTACTGTTATAAATTATACCATTTGATAACAACTGCTCAATAAGTTTGATTTTAAAACTTTTTTCTCTCAACTGTACTTTTCTTACAAATTACGATGAGCGGAACCATTGAGAGTTTGCAAAGTATAGAGTGGATCAGCTCGGTTTTAATGGCGGTGGATCACTTGTTAGGGATAAGATGGAAATAATCCAATATGAATTTAAAAAATACCTAAATATAAGACTACAAATTCTTTATTCCAAATAGAATAAAGACTTTGAATGTCCAATTTGAATTTAGATTGGCTTTAACCAAGTAAATAAAGTATAAAAATAAACGTAAACTACTGAAAAAGACAGACATTTTCACATGGACGACCCGTGTGATATAAGAATAAAACATGATTTACGCGCAGCACTTTCTAAAAAAATATGAAGTAATGAATATTTCTGTAACAAATTCGCATTCGCAGAACTGTCACCATAAATTCGCATTTACACCCAAAGTCCGACGTTTGTCACAACACTAGCATAAAAAAACCACAACCTTATTCGCTTTTGCCGACTCTTACGTATCCAGGAATAAGGTTTAAAATCTATGTTTTGCGATGAGTCTAACCGGTATTGCGAAAGATTAATGTGTTTCCCCAGAAAATCCTCTTTGTTACGTTTAGTACCTGGTACTAATAACAGCTCGTGTATAATAATGGAGAAGATCGAGATTTAATACGATGTGCAGCGAAGAACTGTTGCGTTGTATTTTTTTACCGTTTAACCGCAATCTCACCTGACAGTAAGTGATGATAAGGAGCATTCTTATTTGAAAGCGCCTTTTCACTTTTGCCTTGAAAAGATCCAATTACAATTGTCGAGATACAGATCAGCCAGCAGACTCTAAATCAAAATTACACTTTTTTTTATAACATCAAGTGACGCGACGAACAAGTCGTGCATCTCATGGTAAGCTGAATGCCTGTCCATAACAGTTAAAGTGCCACTCAGAGCTTTAAATTGCAAAGATCGGAGGGGCACTACCACTGCGCCCTTAGAGCATATAACCAAATGGAGACGACACGTGGCCAAATTTCTATAGAAAAAAGTCTGTCATATTTACGCGTCCCCCCGCAACGCACACAAATAAATTGCTAATACTAATGCGTTTCTCGATCACGTCGCTATACATACACACTAATATAGTTAGACAACACCAGCGTAGACTTTACGCACACAGTCTTTCTCGCACACAGGAACGTCTTGTCTGAATACGGTCCAAACGTCATTCGTTCTGTACACGAGCTTGTGCTTGAAAGTATCGATATTTAACTATCGATAATATTTTGTTAGCTGACAAATTTTATATTAATTCTTGCTTAATAAATTAAAAAGCAAAGAAATTTTAGATGGGATTCTATAGTAATAATAAGATGCGTGACACATTACTAGCATGTATCCCACAGAAATCTAAATAAATAGGCAATAGAAGTCACATAGATATGGTGACAATGTCGCCGCACTGATGCCATACACAACAGCAATGCGCGAACTATCATTCAGTATTGCTCAAACCTACGGAAGTGAAAGAATATGTAAAAATGGTGGTTTGTAGCATATCTAATTGCAGAAACACGTCCTCAAACTGTAATTATACCAATAAGGAAATTACATTTCACCGGTAACTTTATTAAAAGCACAAATGCTGCTTTTATTGAAATACAATTATTCGCTAGAAGAATCAGCTTCTTCGTTTTATAGTCAATGTGAATAAACCATTGCGGTTTAAGTTGTCAAATATATGCGGTGTTAGAGTTTGCACGGAGCAATGTTATTCACGATTTCGAATATTGTAGTAGTGGGTTAGTGATGTAGTGACTGGATACCTTTGTTTTGATAAATTATCTACAGAAGTATTTTGTGTATTACTATAACATTAGACACAACGATCTTATGTAATTGACGTTTGAAATCTGTCGCTCAACCTATATTAATTTCCTTTAAAAATGGTGCGTCTTTTGCATTGCCGAGGCATAGTTGCATAATAGAGAGGCATAATTGTATGAACCTTTTTAGAAAATTGCGCATCATTTTCATTGCTAAAATATAGATGATTATGATTTTGTTGTACAGAATGAATATTCCATAATGTAGGTAAGAAGTAAAACACAATGGAAAAAGAAAACCAATTTATTTTGTTATTGAAAAAGCTGGGTGTATGAGTGTAAATCCTCTGAACAATTACGTACGCTCATAAAAAAAATCTATTCAAGTAATGTTCATGTTGTAAAAATAACAAATACAAATAGATACAAAAGTCGTGAGCAGGACATTAATAGTTCTATTGGTTTTTAAAATGTATTAATTTTGAATATATATGCCTGATACAATTCTTAGGATTAATTTTCTTGGATAAATAAGTTATTCTAATGTTAGTATACTTTTCTGTTACTAATTTTGCAAGTTCTATATTGTGAACAATGCAATAATTATCAAAATAGTGATTTTGGATGTTTGGAAACAATTGCCTGCCAATAAATAGTTTTAATACTTTATTGGTGACCCATTGAGTCGAACAAGTGCGCTTAACTTTTTTATCAACTGTTAAGTGTTTCCGGATCTCTACTTCACAAAGGCGACATAATTCAATAACCTCTTTTGAGGCGTACATTAGGCCACCTCTGCTTTTTTGGTAAATTAAACTTTGTTCATCAGGCTGACCACATAAGCCTTTCATGCATGTAGTACACTTAATCTTTTTAATAATTGAAAATACAACGTAGCCCGCTATATATTCCACAACCTTTTCTCCAAAAGGAGACAAGTATATTTGTGTCTCTATGTCGGAAATCATTTCACTTTCTTCAGCAGAATTGGTCATACATGAAGTTTCAGTCTCTTTGTGGCGGGAAGTACTGTTAATTTTTTCAATTGCTGATGTACAGTTAAGTATTAAGATTTTTTCTAATGGAATACAGTTTGTGCCCCGTTCATTTCGGTTTAATTCTGTGTGTACTAATAGTTTTTTATATATGGCTTCAAATTGACGAGCAGATGGATTGTCTGAATAACCACCGTGGCTTCTGACTATTGAAAAAAATATTTCAATGTGGTCCTGGCTGGTTTTGTGTAACGGTAAATATGTTAATTGTGCGTTTGAACCCAAAATTAAATTTTCAAATAGGCGTTTTGCACTTTCAATACACACAAGAAATCCAAGAAATCCTGTATAACGTGGCGATTTTAAAAGATTGACGCGTTTAGTCACATTTTGGCGATTTGTCACGTCGGTTTCTAAATTCAAAAGCACCGCTTTTGCGTCATTTAATCTCACAAATGCATTCTCATAATTTTTTAAATTCAGAGCTTGCTTGTATCCATTGCTCCAAGTTTTGGAATCAAGAATGTCGAATATGTCATTGATTAATTTCAAAAATTCTGCTGTCGGGCCGACGTTTTGAAATTCAGGTAATCTCATCACTTTGTTACAAAATATTAATGCGTCAGCTACGCTAGTGCTAAAAAGCTGAGCTGCAAGGCGAACGTTCATTATTTTAGTCTTGAAGAAGACGTGATTTGCTTTTAATTTATTAGCCATATAAAACAGTTCCTCTTCCTGTAACTCATGCAGTGTTTGAATATATGACCACTGAATTTTTGCTCCAGATACAGGGTGGACGAAAAACTGACAATGCTCAAATGCATTTCGTATTAGTTTAAGCATGTGACAGGGATCTAAAAAGAAAAAGCATTGCTGTCCTGTTTTGGGGTCTAAAATAGCAGTTTGTAAATTGTTTACGTCTAAGCAGCAGCCTAATTCTTCAGCCATGGCAATGTTCGCTTTTGTACCATCACATGTCAATGCTTTGACTTCTACGCCAGTTTCATGAATTAAATGGAAAGCCTGAGTCACAAGTCGCACTTTTTGTTGAGCTGTTACGCCTTTTACTAAGAAGTATCCAATGGGTAATTTCCAAGTAGTGTTAATTCCCACCAACAGAAATACCAAAACGTCAGTTGCTTCGTCAGAATTATCTGGCACGAAGTCAAATCCATGGTCTACGTAACCATAATATCTTTGAGTACTTGTAACGTATTCCGTTAATTGACGAATCTTCATTTCGTCCATAACTAATGTACAATATATTTTTTTGTCGGGATTACTTTCAGCCCGTAATCGTAGAGCAACTAACGCTTCCTTTGTGAACCCTGGCCGCCCATCGATGGAACTATACCATTTTGTTAAAGTTCTCGGCGCCGGCAAACAAGTTCCAAAAATCTTTCTCACATATCTATAAGCTTTTGGTGAATAAAAATGTAAAGTTAAAGCAAAACATCGAAGTTCAGAGGAATATTTGGTTCTAGGGATTTTTCCCGTTTTGCTTTTAAGCAACTGTCTGCTCAAAAGCTCTTTTTCTTCTACACCAATTTTGTTTAATACTAGACGTTCCTCTCTATTTATCAAAGATTTTTGAACTAAGCTATTTAAAATTTCTTGCAGACTAGCAACTTTTTTTTTCAAGTAACGTTTTTGCGATTGCAGTCTTTTAATTTTATTAGTTTTCATTTGTAAACATTTTCTTAAGACTTTTTTCCTGGGTGTTTCTTCTAATTGCGGGTTGTACGTCGAAAGAGTACTGTTTTCCGACGTATGTGGCTGAACTTTGCTCGTTTCGCATTTGTCAATTGATTGAGAACTATCCTCTTTTCTTCTTTTTGGATTAGATGGTCCAGGTTCATCGGCAGACACGTTACAGGAGTCAACCTAAAAATAAATCAATATGTACATACTACTTTTTTCATCTGTCAGTAATATCATTTATCAAATCAATTATCAGTAAAAGACGTACATTATGTTATGTGTGAACACTACGTCACTACAAAAACATATTGGTGGGCAAACCAATATTTCTAGAAAAGGATATGAAATTATATATGTATATCGCTCAAAACAATCTAGGGCTGATCTACATTTCTGGCCATAATAAAACGTACTTATTTTTTTTATTATTAAAAGAAACTAATTAAATGTTGTAAACGAAAATGAGTCTATGTGTTGTCTTGACTAGTTTATACTGGATGAGTTTTCACACTTGTGCTGAATAAAATGCGATGCATCACTGGTCTATACCAGTCATATAATCATAGACCACAATCTAAGCAATAAGTAACAACACTTACCTCAGGTAATATTAAAGTTGGCACGGATCTATTTTTCAATCTTCTTTTGTTATTCGATCGTAGTACAAAACACGATGTTTCAAAATGTTGAGAGCAAATTGTGCTTGTGCGTTTAGGGACCCACGTTGGATGATTGTTACACGCTTGGATCCAGGCGGCGCGAACCGAAAGGTCTTTTGGAAATCTATAAAATAATTATTTCGTAACTGCAAATGTATTGAAAATATCGATATCGATATTTGTGAGTACGGTAGGACAGCACAATTTTAGTGGCGGTGTGGCAACTTTTTTAAAACAAATGTGCCTATATGTGTATACTACAAGAAACGTAAGAAAACGTTAAATATAAGTATTACAATTAGTCCAAGTATACTTTGTACAACAAATTTAAACATTTCACGTTAATACTTTTTGAAGGGAAAAATTTGTACTATTTTCGTATTTAATGATATTCACTCCTAACGTGAAGTTTTTAGATCAAATAAATGCCGAGCACATAAAGAGGTATCGTAAAGTATCCATTAACATTATCCACAAATAATGCTATTATATTTACATTACAACATTTACAACTACTAAAAATATGTACATATATAATTCAACCTTACAAAATCACTACATTAGGTGAAATTAGGGAATTTCGATTACGTGGCAACATTGTTGTTTGACAATATTTTATTCATTTTTGTAAGTTTTTAGCAAATCTAATGCAATATTTGACAGTAACAATGTAAAAAAAATACCTACTTGTGAAAGGTAATGTTGTCCTTTTTTAGAGAAGATGTATTCGATTTTTTTAAACACGAAAATACACTACAAACTGGCATTTTAACGGGAGATGTTTTCGGGCGAACGGTGTTCCGATAAATGGCACGTGACGAGTGTCAACTAGTTTTATATAAACTGAATGATTTCGTATCTCATACCTTTGGCAGAGGGGTAGACCCGTTAAAGTCGTATCCGGTTGGTTGTATGATCTAAGACTGCGCCCGTCACCCTCAGACATAACGTCGTCGCCTTAATTTCTCAAACTCGTATCTTAAAGCACAAAGTGACTGAAATGCAAAAAATTGATTGTATATCATTGACTTACAAATAAATGGACGACGGGTCTAATACAAAAACCACGAAAAAAATGTCCCAAGTCCACCTATTTAAACGTAGTGACATGTAAAGGAGTATGAAACAGCTAACACGTTGAATTTAAATTGTAATGTCATCGCAGTACTGTCTAATTTTGCTTGCTTCGCTGTCAGTCGAACAAACGAAGACTAAAGCGTGAATGACGCTCTGTATACGATTTTAACGCCCTATAAGTTCGGACACTTTTTAGCGCGGACCCGACGTCCATATAATTAATTTGTAAGTCAATGTTGTATATACAAATTTTGCAGATTGATTTCACATCATATTGCCTTCATATTCACACACTGGCTTTTACCTATTCTTAAAGTAATGCACCCAAATTAACATCTTTGTTAAGAAATTTAAAAAAAAATAGAAAGTTTTCTCATCTCCTGAATAATCACTCTCTTTAAGATACGATTTTGAGAAAGTAAGGCATCGATAAGTTGACAACTCCCATGTGCCTGTAATTTCACCAGCACCCTTACCCTTCAAACCGGAACACAGTAATGCTGACACTACTGCTTGACGGCAGAAACGGGTAAGGTGCCAGTACTACCCTGGATGAATTTTTTCACAAGGAGCTCTACTGCTACTTAACCCGGCGCCAATGACGTGAAAATAATTACGCCGACGGTGACGTTGGGTCATCGTGACCCGAATTTCATTGATAATTTTTTGTAAAATTAAAGTAGTTGTCTAAATTTTAACAAATACGTATTAAGTAAGGGTCGTCAAGACATATACTGAAATAAAAATAATAACAATAAATTGTATAAATAAATATTTAATTAGCGTTCTCAATAACACGTGCAAAATCAACATTGAAAACATAATTTTGATATTTCTTTTATTTTTAGTAAAATATTCTGAATAATAATAGCAATTAATAGTCTTATATACTAAAAGAAAGGTCACTCAAACTTATTACTAGAAATTAGTCTTCTACGTCCTCAATCAGAGACGTGCAACTGCTGCAACTATTGCAGTACCTTCCCGTATGATCCGGGTATATAGATAGTATATATAAATCTAGCATGCATTACATGTATGAGATGTTTTTTTATCCTTTTTGAACGGACATACTTGACATCTCTCGCGTGTGCCAGAGGTTGGTATGTATTGCGTAAATTTGCATCGTCCTTTGAATACCACCAACATTTCATCAATAGTGCAGTTTTCGCCCGCAGGATACATTTTTGGCATTATATAGATTTTAAGACTTTCGTGGTTATTCACTAAATGATTATCACTAGTAACGTCGCCGCCGTTCAGTCAACCCGTGACCATGGAGCGTGCAACCGTTCCGAAATATCGGGAAAATAAAAAGAAGTTATACCGTGGTAAGAAACCTGTTACTAGTGATAATCATTTTTGGCATTGTTCAACAAATGCTTTGGAAAGTTCACGTATTGGTGCCAAATGATTAAATTGATGTCTGTCAACACGCAACAAGCAGCAGGAATAAGATTAATTAATTATAAACAGTAAATAAACCAATAATGTCAGTCACAAAAATACCACGCCAGCGATGACGCTGGATCATATTGACCCGTTTTGACTTAATGCACGTATTACTTGGCTGTGCAGATGGCTTCACATTTAGTACACCAGCGAGTCGGGTAGAGGAGGGTTGTATCTCCAGCTACTCAAACGTTGAAATCGTGCAATTGGCGTAAAACAAAAATATGCCCGTTGTAAATCGCCTCGGGTCAATATGACCCAACGTCATTGGCGCCGGGTTAAAGTTTAAACTTTAGTAGCAGTGGAGCTCCTTGTGGAAGACTTCACCTTACCTATTTCTGCCGCCGAGCAGTTTCGGTTTTGAACGGTAAAGGAGGTACAATTACAGGTACAAGGGACTTATCAACTTAAAAAATGTCTTAGAGTAACGGACGTAGTGGCAGTGCCCCTCAGATCTTTATGATTTAAAGCTCAGAGTGGCGTTGCAACTGGGACAGGCGTGTCGCTTACTACCAAGCGCTTGACTTGTTCATTCCGTCACTTTTATCATAAAAACCTTCATGTCCTAGAAGGTTCACAACTCTTTGAAAACGGGTGAAGTCCATAAGCCATTAAAGGAGATCCGTGACGAGATACTCGTGCACCTGAGAGTAAGCAACACGCGTACCCATAACAATTGCAGTGTCACTCGGATCTTGAAATCGCAATAACCTGTGACATAAAGTTGTCAAGTCCCATGTGTCTAGAGCTTCACCAGTACCCTTTAAAATCTGAACGCAGTAATGCTTATATTTCTGCTTGGCGGCAGAAATCGGTATGCTGGTAGTACTAGTATAGTGAAACAAAAACTTTGTACTAAAGGTTATTGTACAACTTCTGCGTACTTGGATGACAAAAATCCGTGGTAGTAACCCGTTTGGCTCATCCTCCATCCTCTAGTCTCGATCTCTGATGTTACAAATAAAAAAAAAAAATATTGTAAATAATTAAATTTTTATTGAATTGATATTCAATTACTTTTTTGTGAAATTACTCCATTAGTTTGTTATAATTATTAATACAAAGATCGAACACTCAGAAAAAATTCCTTCGATCCGGTCGGATTCGAACCGACGTCTTCTTGCATACCGTGCCAGACGCTATACCAACTAAGCAACGGAACGAACCAACGGACCTCACGAATTTTTCTATGTGCTTGCGTCGTGTCTTTGTACTTGGTCTTTCAACGACTTTTTAGTCGTAGCGCCATCTATGAGAAATCTTTGACAGATTTATCACCCAATTAGTACCTTTACAGCTACCAGTCCTAGCGAGAGATGTCGCTATTCACTGTATTAATTAAAATTTTATTAATAATTATAATATTGTAAATGTTATTTACAAAGAGCAACCCCTAGAGTTTCTTGCTCATTCTTCTCAGGGGAATCTGCCTTACGAATGAGCGGTAGAGTTTAACCATTGTGACGATTTCAAGTGTAATAATGCTTACCTATGAAATAAAGATTATTTTGAAAATTTTAATACTTCCCTGGACGAATTCTTTCACCGGCTCATTAGCTCTACTGCGACTTAATATCGGTCAACTGTATATTAACAATAATAATAATCACGAGATCACCGACATGTGGGATAACCTCCACTGAAATAATCCCAATTGTTTTGTCCGCAAACGGGTTAATTCCGGTCAGCCTCGCTAATAACTTGAGGCGGTTGGATTTCCGTGGCGTGTCGCTTCCAACACAAATAGACAAGACGGCCCTGCTCGACACGGCGCGTTTTGTAAACCGTTTCTTGAACCCGAGTCCCTGACCCCGGCCGCCTGTGCCATTGCCGAGAAATATCACCTCTCTCATTTAGAAATTTAAAATGAATCTTTTAAGCTTTGGGAGAGGCGAGAATCTAAAATAAATATGCGTAATAATAATAAATTTACTGATAAGTATTAAATATGACTGCTGGTATTTAGAAAAGGAAAACCTGTCCTATAAGTACAGGGTCAAGATCACGTCAAGCTTGATCTTTATGATTTAAATCCAACTCTATGCCGCTTACGATAAGCACGGTCCAAAGTACAAAGTGTCAAGCTTGATGTGCTTTTGACTGTACTAGTAATTATATACGTGTCACTGAGATATTTTGTATTAGGTCATTATCACTAGAATCTTTTGAAGTTACAGATTCAGGGATGTAAAAAAACCCATGCTTAAAACTAAACATAAACTTAAACGAGGTTTCTTTTATACTTGCCACGAAAACTCTATTTAACTCAAACAATATTGTTTAAATTTCGCCCGGTCACCAGCGAGCATCGCAAGTATTCACAAGTGAACAATAGAAATGGCACTTTCACTAAATACGCAGAACACAAGTGCAGATGTAAAGCGGAGACGTACCTAAAGTGAAGTCGTAAAGAGCAATTTGGGATTACGCTTCTGGCCACTTACAGTTAACGTCTGAATGAGAACTTGATATTTGACTTGACTTGCTCCTTTGGGGTTGGTCACTTAGCTCTATTTTGTTTTTAATATTAGAAGTGCCTGCTGCGATGGTTTCGCCTTTATTTGTTTTTTAATAAATACACATAAGGGGTGGACAATGCGGCATTGCATTGACAGCGTGTTCAGCAATGCATTGAAATAGAGCGTATTTTTTATATGGATATACTCAGTGGGTTCTCCCACTCGGTAACTTCTTCTTTTTTATAATATCAAGTGACGGGACGATCAAGTCGTGCGCCTGATGGTAAGCTTTAAATCGCAAAGATCTGAGGGGCACTGCCACTGCGCCCTGAGACATAAGTTGACAAGTTCCATGTGCCTGTAATGTCACCAGCACCCTTACCTTTCAAAACCGGAACACAGTAATGCTGACATTACTGCTTGGCGGCAGAAACAGGTAAGATGGCAGTACTTCCCCGGACGAACTCTTTCACAAGAAATTTTACTGCTACTAGCATTGACTTACAAATAAATGGACGACGCGTCTAATACAAAAATCACGTTAAAATGTCCGAAGTCAACCTATTTAAACGTAGTGACATGTAAAGGAATATGAAAAAGCTAAAACGTTGAATTTAAATTGTAATGTCATCGCAGTACTGTCTAATTTTGCTTGCTTCGCTGTCAGTCGAACAAACGAAGACTAAAGCGTGAATGACGCTCTGTATACGATTTTAACGCCCTATAAGTTCGGACACTTTTTAGCGCGGACCCGACGTCCATATAATTGTAAGTCAATGGCTACTAGATTAAAAGTAGGATTCGGATCCCTATGGCGACATGTACTTGTGACTTTAGTTTCTAACTAACGTGCATTGTACCGGGTACGGTATCCTCCTAGTCCCTAAACTGCCTAAGGTAGTAAAAGAAACTAGGAATAAGAATTAAAAATTGTGCTTAATTAAAAAAATAAGGTACTTACTTGGGAGAGTAAAGAAATCGCAGAGATACCTAAATGGACGCCGCAAGTACCGCGATCTGTATCCAAAACCAAGCACTTCACATTTTTTGTACTTCGATGACGTCACAAGCGCTATTTAGTGATAGGAAACCTCTTCGGCATTAAAGCGATCGATTAAATCGAGGACGCGTACGCAGCACATATATAAAATAATGATTTTTCGAGTATTTGTTGATTATAAGAAGCCATGAAATATTAATATAGTAAAGTAAAGTATTACGTGTTTTAAAAAAAGTTGCTCCGGGAAACTAAAAAAAGCAAGAAACTTTATAGTCCGCTGGTTAGTTCCGTGGCTTAGTTGGTACAGCGTCTGGCACGGCATGCTTGAAAACGTCGGTTCGAATCCGGCCGAGTCGAAGGAATTTTTTCTGAGTGTTCGATCTTTGTATTAATAATTATAACTTTGTAGAATATTTTTACAACATTTTCTAAGGTCTTGATTATCATCCCTTGTTTCCGAAATTGATCAGTATCGACAACTATGTTGCATCAAATAAACATCAATAATCGTAAAATTTTACGTATAACGTGACCATTTCAAGTATTAGATTTTGATTTATATACATATATATTTTATTGATTCATTTCACTGCAGTTACTGTAAAGTTTCAAAAAGTACTTATTTAACTGTTAGTCGGTAAACTTGTGGATAACTGACTTTTCTCTCTTTAACTCCCAAAGGTAAACCATCAACTTTCGGTCAACTGTAACTCTAAAATCGAGTTCCATTTAACTTCTTAACACAGTCGCGATAGTCCACTCTAAATAGTCTATTTTAAAGTTAGCCAAGTTAAGTGTTCTACATAACGGTTTACATTCAAACATTTAAAAGTATGCGAATAACCCACGGAAGAAAAAAATCAATGGAAATGTCTTAAGTCAAGGCCCCGTCTCTCGCTCGAGGTTACGCAATAAGTGCCTACTGCTGAGTATATCGCCGACAGTGAATGTGCTCATACAAGTCTTTCATTTACATTACAATCCTTGTACAATCTTAACGCACTCGCCTCCGCACGACTGCACACGGCCGGCAACGTTATTTTCACCTCTCAGAGCGCGTACTTAGATTCCTTTTACCTCGTAGTGAGCGCCTGGTGTCATTAGTCAGATTGAATATTATTATAGCGTAGGTATTTTCGATTTTGTATGAGAGTGACGTATACGTTACGTAGTAACTGTTACGTAGTAAGTAAGTAATCTGTGGTTCCGGCGGCTACCGGCTCGGTATCCCTGCGCTTGCCGCAGCTTTGTTTTCGTAGCTCCCACACACACACACACACATACACGCTCACGTCATACTCCCTTGTATTGATATACGAAACCTTATATTGCGGGTGCCATGGACACACATCTAGACAACCACAAATTACACATAAACTCACGAGGGAAATAAATGTAGGCCATGCAAGTATTTTTCCCTGCCCGGGAATCGAAACAGGATCCTCTACGTGGCAGACCAGCATGGTAACCGTTTGGCCATGGAAGTAGTTTAGTAGCTACGATCAATATCACTGAAATTTCGACTATAATGCCATAACTTTAAAGTAACTATAATTCAGCACATAAAAATCCGGCGCCAGGCCTTAGATACATTGCTTTCTGCCAATCACATCAAAAAGATACCCTACAAAGGCCAATGCAATGAAATCGGTTAAAAAAAACAATACTCAGCCGACAAACATCGGAAGCTAAGGCAAACAAACGCAATGAACGATAGTAAAGAAAAAACCACATACGATTTTGCTCAATTTGCACGTAGTTTTTTCGAACGGCCCATTGAAAAAGCCGTGCTAGACACAAAAACTTTGTAGATCCGCATTGATAAACATTTTTGTTAGCAATTCAAGGGATTACACAGATCAAACTGTACTGGGCGTTTTTTATATACGGCCAATTACAAATAGTCAATATGTACCGCACAGCAAATAGTACAAAAGAAATTACAATGGTTGTATAATATTTTAGAGTGTAAGGGTCAGCAAAATACTTAAAATTCAAAATACATTAAGGTTCATTTTCTTATGGCAGAACGTTATTTTTACAATAATGATAATAATCGATAAATTCTACTATCAAACAAGTCAAAGCGTCGTCCTGACTTATTTAAATATGTCACGCCGTTCTGATCAACTACAAACCAGACCATGAAAGCGTAGCGTAGTTGTAATGGCTTCGAAGGTCTATAACAAACTCCCGATTGAAATAAGAAATTGCAATAATGCTACACAGTTTAAGACAACGTTGTTTAATTACCTCAATGAAGTTACATTCTAAAATTTTAGAGATTTCATTTAAAATTGACATTTTTATGTTTATGTTCTTTTTAGTTTATGACATTTGTTTATTTTAGTATTGTGACGGACGTTATTTTATTAGACGTCATGAAAACAGTATACAAATTATTAACTTTGTATGCCGCTTTTGTAGCACCTTTTGTAAGCTGTGTATCACAAATAAACAAATGAATTTAAAGGTCTTTTTCACATAAAATATTTTCACCAATATTTTCGATTGTTTTACATTTCTCTGCTTCAGAAATAGTTTTTTGTTATTGTAGTAAAATAACCCGGTGACGGCAATGTCTTCTTTTTATGTTGACCTAGATGTCACTGTTAGCGGCTGGGTAATAGGACTACATTTTTCAGAGAGCGGTGGTAGCGTAGTGGAAGACCAATAGCTTTTCGAATGAAATGTCGATAATTCTTGGGGTGATTCTTATGTCTCAGGATTCGAACTACCGTCTCCCAGTAAACCGTGTCAGACGCTGTGCCAACTTAGCTACGGAACACACTAACGGACCTTACGAATTTTAAATGCTTGTGGCAGATCTTTTATTTTGGTTTTTTGCTGTAGCGCCATCTGTGAAAAATCTATGAAAGTTTTTCTTCGCTCAGCGAGGCACCTTTATCGCTACCAGCCGCTGACTTATAAAAACTAAGGTAGTGGAGTAATTTCATAAAAACTAAATTAACGTCATGCAATTAAGACTTAATCTCAATATTAGTGTACAAAAAATAAGCACCTATTTCTAAACAAATGTTTCTTTTACCCATTAAAAATTCCCCTTTTGGGTTTATGAAATAATTGACGCCAAAAAATGATATATTATTTTAAAAAAGAGTAGAAAGGAAAATCTACATACTGGGGTAGCTGCACCAAACTCTTCGACAACATGCTGCAGTCTCTATTCGAATCCTATGCATGACCTTGGAAAATCTCTATAGATGGTCAATTTTAAGTGATACCTATCCACTTAGAGCTTATGATCGCAAAGGATCTGAGAGGCACTGGACACTGCTCACTATACCCGTCACCCTGAGATGTAAGTTGACAAGTCACATGTGCCTGTAATGTCACCTTTCAAAAACGGAACTCAATAATGGTCACATTACTGCTTGACGGCAGAAATAGATAAGGTGTTAGTACTTCCCGAACGCCTTCAATAGCTTTACAATTGTAATCATTTTCATTGTAAACATCGCTGCAAAATATTTACATCAAATTTGACCTAAGAAGACGAACAGAAGGTAGTTATAGCAAACAAAAGGGCTTAGTTTATTTTTGTTTCCAAACAAATAGCGTTGTTCGGTCATCTTAATGGAATCATTATAATGGAAGGGTTAAAACGCGGGCTGTAATCTTTCTTTTAAGCATATTTTCTCGTCGTTTAAATACAATATAGTAGGGACACGGGACTTTGCTCAAGTTATATTTACCCTTATTTTCATTTTTGATTTCGTACCTGATTGACATCCCAATTACAAGAATCAAGTATAGAGCATCTTCCATAGCCCAATCAGGAATGTTGTGCCTATTGTGTAATCATTACAGCTGTGCCAATGCTGTAAGCGTTACAACCTTCATCCGCTATACTCCAGACATGGCTTTTGCTTTCTCCGGCAGTTTTTTATACATGCCCGGATGATTGAGATATGTCAGTCGAGGTCAACCATTTCCTACGTTTCTATACTTGCTCTATCAATATCACAGTAGCTAATAAAATAGAGCTCCTTGTAAAAGAATTCGTCCACGGAAGTACTAATGCGTTCCGTATGGAAGGATAAGGGTGCTGGTAAAATTACAAGCACATAGGAGTTGTCAACTTATGTCTCAGGATGACAGGCGCAGTGGCAATGCCTTCTTTTTATAGTATCAAGTGACGTGCGCCTGATGGTAAAATCTTTGCAATTTAAAGCTACAAATAGCACTGCAACTGTTATGGAAAGGCGTGTCGTTTATTATCAGACGCATGACTTGTTGGACCCATCACTAGATATCATAAAAAAATTTGTTACTAAACTAAATTTTCTAGCGGGCAATTCGATGACAAAGCGATTCTTCAAAATTGTATTCTAAAGAACTATGCTTAAAGTTGGTAATTAAATATTTCTCTCGTGGCGTTACGAAACAAGAAAGTAGAACCTTATGTATGTAACCGTACGGTCCGGACGCTGTTATTTTCGCATATTTTGCATTTATTTTGTCCCTTTATCTATTTCCCCTCTGATGTAATGTAGAGATGCTTATTCGTATGCGTTATTTTGTAACGTATAATTATGTTATGAAGGATATTTATTTTTTCATGCAAAGCTGGCTGTTCTTTGACAGCGATATTCATAAAGTCTTTTAAGTAGTGTAACTGAGGCGTAGCTTAGGATGCGTAGCGAGAGGTACTTTTATAAATTTAAACTGGAATAATCTTTAAAACTTGGTTTATTGTATTCTTTTACATATTTTCAGCGTTGGGTTACATTACGAACTCTCAAGATACTCTATTCTTTTCTTATTTCATTTTTCAAAACACATTCTAATTACAAAACTATTCACTCAGCCAGTGATTCTACTCATAGAGTAGAGCTTAGACTACATCCCTCTTCCTCACAGCTGAAGGGGTGAACATCCCTGGCTGGTGCTCTACCCATGATAGACAACTTACATAAGTGATCAGCCTTTACTATAGGCTAGCCACACACTGCTCGGAAGCCACTACCTTACCAACAAGTAAACCACCGAGGAGGTGTAGTGTGGTAGGTTTAGTGTGCCAAAAACCTATCTAAAAGGACAGACCATGACCACATCCTAATCAAACAAATCAAAATATAATTACTCGTCAGCTATCCTAGCTAATTAGGGAACCTGACTAAATCCTAACACTTTATTTCAGCGACTCTAGCCTGGCTGAATGATCCTAACAAATTTCTAAACATTACTACTCAAAACTTCCTAACTGTTTCCCTATACTATCTTCAACGTGCATGCTGCCACAACGACGACACAGGCTTGAGCATCCATCGGATGATCACTGGGTAACACAATATTGATCTCCCAGCTGCCTGCCTTCCTAGAGCCTAGACTACAGTAGCAATGTATACACTTCCATAATATGATTTCTGACATGCTGATTTGTAGCTGTATAGATCTTCGCATATGAAAGAGCTTGTCCATGGAAGTACTGATAGGTGTGAACCTATTTATGCCGCCAAACATGATTGTAAGCATTACTGCGTAAAAAAAATCATTTTGAATTTTCACCAATAATAATAAAAATATAGGTAGACACTTTTGCATAACCACATTTACAAAAAAAGGAAACATAATTCGGTCCTGAGTGCCGCTGAGTGAGACCTCCTGCGTTTTGCTGATAATTTATTATTGACCTTATTACAACTAAGATTCGAGTTGTAGTTTTGGAGAAACTTATATCAGTAGTGTCATTCCATTCCTTTGTTATACGTATTACGCAAACTGGTGGAAGAGAAGACAGAGGACATTACATTTATCAATGTATATTTTGTGCTATTACAATTGGAATAAGGTATATATTTCAAGGCTCTAGTCCGAAATCACTGGCACAAACTGTCAAGACAGTGGAAAGAGCTAGAACGACAGTCGTCAGACGATAAATAAACGCCACGATAACAATCGCAGCTATTGTAGTTATCACGTTTTATGTACTGTTTGTCTCAGAATCTGCAAACGACAAGATGGCTGCCGTAAAACGATAAATGACGTCACGATCCAGTGGGAACATTAAGGCATGACTGTCGTTCAACGATAAAAAATTTCACGACACAGTCACGAAAGATAGTCATGATATGGGAACAGGCTAGACACAACTGTCGTCCAACGATAAATAAAACGTTAATAAAAAAAAGCACCCTTAAAAAGGACAAAGCGAAGCATTTCATGCGAATAGGTGGTCTATCAAAGACTATAAGGATGGAGTATTTCAAACTTCCTAATCGACCGAAAGAGGAATGGAATGACGGTGGGACTAAATTTAATAAACAAACAAACTTTTTCACTTTACAACGTATATTCTAGGCTCGTTTAAAATAAAAATGACATCTCCCAAGCAGACGGCCATTAAACAAGGTCGTTAGGTGGATAATGCGGCAACCTGATCGTCACACTGCGAAGCTGTACGCGAATTTGCGTTATCTGCTGACTTCAAAAACCTTTGTTGATAGTACTTTCGGAGTTGTTATTTGTTTTGAAGAGATTAGGTCATACTGAGACCGTTGGATGGTAATTTTTAACCGACTTCAAACAAGGAGGAGTTCTTAATTTGCCCGTGTATTCTTGTTGTTGTAAAGGGGGTAACTCAGTGGTAGATGCAAATGTGCTGACGTAACGGCTCAGATTACTTAATAGATACATCACTCTAATATACAATCCAATATACCCACGCTATAGCGTGACACCAGGTGCTCACTACGAGGAAAAAGGAACCTAAGCTACGCGCTCATAGAGGTGAAAACAAGGTTGCTCACCGTGTGCAGTCATGTAGAACCAAATGCATACGGGACTGAGTGACTAAGACTTTGAAAGTACAAATATTTATTTAGTAAGCCGATGGGAGAACGTTGCCTCTCCATTGGAAGCCGACGGTTCGATATCTGGTTGGACAA
>NW_020654051.1:1906499-1916511 GCF_003589595.1 Hyposmocoma kahamanoa | reverse complement strand
ACAGTGGATTATGACTTACAATCGCATTAGGAACACAATGCAATAGATTTGAAAGCGTCAAAGCAATAACTTTCTTGATTTGACGACCTCAGTGGTCGAGTGGCTTATTCACCAGTTTTCATGGTGTCGCCATATCTGAGATCCCAGGTTGAATCCCCAGCCGGATTAGTGTAGAAAAGTAACTTTTCTATATTGTCTCGGGTCTGTGTGTTTGTGGTACCGTCGTTGTTTCCGATTTCCACAAGTGCTTTAGCTACTTACTTCGGGATCAAAGCAACATATGTGATGTTGTTTAATATTTATTTATTTATTTCTTTATGCTAATAAAAACAAATAATTTAGTTCCTTGTGTTTAGACTAATAATCGTCATCTGAAGTTTAGTCAAATTGCTTAATTGCTTTTTTGTTTGATCATAACTTTGTCATTTCTTACTCGGTATGTTTTCAAAAATGTTTACACGAGATATAAGGTATCTACATAATATCAGCATTAGTTTTACATTCATAATAATTTATTACTAAAATCCTTTACTCTAATTATTTCAAAAAGACCAAATTCATGAATTTGCAATCATTTATCGAGTCAGAAACGATGGGTCGGGATTGTAATCCCGCAATCATCCTGTATGTATAAAATAGAACACTATTTATTTATTACTGAAATACCAACTGCTTCTAAACAGGAATAAAAACACATTGGGTATATACCCAAATGCAGGGTTTCCCACTATAGTTGTCGGCGTATAGATCAGACATAAAACACTACAAATAACAATAAACTAGTAACAATACCAGTTATTATATCTGACTTGAAAATGGCTGCATTTGAATGCAGCCATTTTCAAGCAAAGGTTCAAACGCTTGGCCACACACTCATCTGATAGCGTCTTACTTCTGACAAATTTGGTGTTAATTAACAAATGGTATCAATTACTATTACAGTGGGGCTCACATTTCTTACCCACAGAATCCCCCACTTAAAGTTCAGCTAAAACCTTAAGCTCTCTTCTCTAATCGAACAAAAGAGCCTCCTTTAGGCTTAATATTGAAATCAGAAGGTTCTAAGACGATCGGATCAAGGGTTTTCTCAGACTTGACAATCTTGTAGTTGGAGACTAGATCGAAGAGAAGAACCTTCAGCTCCAAGATCGCGAATCTTGATCCTGTTTTCAAAATAGAAAATATGTTCAGCATATTAAGAATATCAGCATCTTCCGAAATACTTTTGAAAACATACTATAGTTACAAACACTATCAATTTGATTTGAACTAAGCCTGAATACAAAAATAACAGCTGACTATGTAAGTCTTTCAAAGAATGCTCTATTTTAAAGGGAGTATTGTCAGACAACTGCCTCCGTGGCCGAACGGTTACCATGCAGAGGTCCCAGGTTCGATTCCCGGGCCGGGAGAAATATTTGTATGGCCTACAATTATTTCTCTCGTGAGTTTGGGTGTAATTTGTGGTTGTCTATATGTGTGTCCATGGCACCCGCGACACAGGGTTTCCCTAGTGCGGGGCTATGTTGAGTGTGTGCGTTATTTATTACAACAAAACACAACTCACCAATACAATTCCTAGGTCCCACACCAAAGGGCATGTAGGTAAAAGGCTTGATGCTACGTTTGTTCTCATCAGAGAATCTGTCAGGGTCGAACTTTTCCGGTTCAGGCCAGTACTTCTCGTCCAGGTGGATGGAGTTCACCACGTTGTAGACAATGTCTCCTGGTTTCAACTGTGGTAGAAATCATAAGGTTTTTACACACACACGCATACTTGCAATGTATCATTATATATCTAACTGTCACTGACGGGACTATGGACTTTCACTGGATACTATCTTAACATATCCGCGCCTCGTCTTAGGCCTTACGTTTTAAAAATACTATTTAGATTTTGCTACAATATCAAAAGGGACTAATTTAGATATAAGCATTGTAAAAAAGCATCATTTCAAGTTCCAAACATTAGGTTTCTTACTGGTTCTCAGTACGACCACGAACGTTGAGATAGAAAAAAAATCATTACGAACCATTTATAGAATATGCAACTTCTTTAGGAATTAATTTATGGAACTTACTTTAAATGGCCTGCCTCCTTCCCTAACTGGAGGCAGTTCGTAAGCTTTCGTACAACATCTATCCAATATCAATGCAGGTGACCATTTCCTCAATGTTTCTGTAATTGAAAGTAAACGTAAAAAGAACTAAGGAAAATAAAACTTTACACTTTATAAAGATCGAATTAGAATGCAGCAATTTTACCGTTTAAAACGCAGTCCAAATATTTCAATTCACTGATGTTATCATACGTCAAAGCACTGTTTTTTATTTTGAACTCTTTGATCTCCTGGTACAATTTGTCCTGAACATGTGGGTTTATTGCTAATTCGTGAATACCCATGACCAGAGTACTGCCAGAGCTTTCGAAACCAGCCACGAAAAATATAAAAACTTGTCCTGTTAACTCATTCGTGGTCCATTCTGCAAAAAATGTAGTCATATTTTAGAAGTTTTGCTTCTGTTTATTTGTACTATTAAAAATTGTTTCAAGGAATGTGTATAAATACATATACTTATATACTTCGTAATTTTTGAAGTGAAAACAACTTACTTCTAGTTACACCCTGTGGTTTCAGAGCTTCTTCTACTGTAGCGAATCCAACACTGTCTTTTTCGTCTTCATTAGAGTTGCCTTTCAATTGTCCTATAAGGTTAAAAATAAAAACAAATACACACCTGTCGCTATTAATTATACTTCCGTTAATTCAAATCTATGAAATGCTGCTATCTTAATTATCTACATTCGTTAATTATATAACATATCTTAATTTATCTACATTCGGAAGTTAAATTTATTAATTTACAGAATTAAGACCAAACAAACCCTTTGACGCTTCCATCAGCAGCTGGATCATGTCAGGACGTTCAACGTTATTTTTCTCTCTGTAGTCGATTGTAGATGTCACCATTGTCTTAAAAAAGTCGATTGTTTTCTTAGGGAACACCGGTAACCGTAGTTTCTGTAAAATCAATACAATCATTAATCTTCATTGTGCATACGTATATTTCTGTTCCTCTATGTTTACAAACAAAGAGTAAATTAAAATAATGATACTTAAGTCTACAAGTTGATAAAATTACCCTTCCATATTATTGGTGTAGTTTTTTTTTATATCGTTGAGTTCTGCATTGATAAAAGTCGCAACAGTCTTAAAGGGCCTTAAAAACATCGGTCAACAGCTGCCTCCATTCGGACGGCAGCTTTTCTTAAAAGGGAGGTCACTGATAGCCCCGATAGTTCAACCAGGAAGTCGATTCACTTCTACATTTTCAACTACGTAACATTTGTCGAAGTGGGAACGTATACGATTACTCAATATGCGTTAGTAGCATTACGGCGAAAGTCTGGTTTTTACATCGAGCTGAACGTGGATCGAAATATTATTAGTTTATTTGGCAACCCATGTTAAGTTGAAACCCCTTCAGCACAATATCTTCAGCACAATGCTGGTGAAATTATAGGCACATAGGACTTGTCAACTTACGTCTCAGGGTGACGGGCGTAGTGGCAGTGCCCCTCAGTTCTTTGCAATTTAAAGCTCTAAGCGGCACTGCAACTGTTATGAATAGGCGTTTCACGTACCATCAGACGCACGACTAGTTGGACCCGTCACGACCGTTTCTGAATCACGCAAGAAAATTTAGTCAGAAAATTAATATCCTCCTAAGTAAAATTTTAACAGTTATTTATAATGCAGTTAATGTTTGCAGTCTCCTTTTGTCGTGAGAAATATCTTTCAGTTATGTTAATACAGTTCAGTTAGGTTAATACATGGGCATACTAACCGTCCTACCATGACAATTAAATATGAAAAAACGCTCCTCCTCTTCAAGAATGAACAAATTACACACTTTAAAAGAGTCAAGGGATAAAGGTATTTTTTTAAATATTTGATTATCCTATTAAAATTAAGAAAAAATATTTTTAATTTGTTAAATTATTTATTTATTTCTTAAATTATGAACTTGACCAAAAAACCAACGGTCTTAAAGAAAATTTGAATAAAAAAAAAGTACAAAGACACGACAACAAGCACATAGAAAAATTCGTGAGGTCCGCTGGTTCGTTCCGTGTCTTAGTTGGTATAGCGTCTTGCACGCTATGCTAGTAGACGTCGTTTCGAATCCGGCCGGATCGAACGAATTTTTTCTGAGTGTTCGATCTTTGTATTAATAATTATAACAAACTAGTGGAATAATTTCACAAAAAATAATTGAATATCAATTCAATAAAAATTTAATTAAAACACATGAGTTTTCATACATTAGTATATTGGTAATTTAAATATTTTTACTGCGTGATATTTAATACGCATAATTGATGTGTTTGAATTGTTAGTGTTTTTTATGCAAATAAACGGCTGTGGTTTCAAAGCCGTGGATCATTTTTTCGATTATTACCTTATAAAAGTTTGGCCACATAGTGGCAACAAAGAACAAGATCCTCTGCCAAACGGAAAATTTGAAGATGCCCTGGCCTAGCTTGAAGAACTCATTGTCTTTGTCCTTTATAGAGTTGACGACGATGCCAAAACCGGCTGACGCGATAACGTCATTTGTGTACCGGCGTATGACGTCGCCAACATCTACGTCTTCATTTTCTTTGAGATTTTCTGCAAAGATTAAACATAGAATTTATTGAATTTTTATGATATTTCCTCGGACTGTTTTTGTTACTGTAGAATGATAGCACTGGGGCTGTTGTTGCTAAGACGAATTCACTGAGACGGGTTCCACTGAAACTGTAGCATTGAGTAAGATTCTCAGAAACGTTTGTTCATAATGTCATATCGATGTTTAGGATAGTACACACGCCTGCGCATCAAGCTACACTTTGACGTATCTTGTTCCGTTGCACTGGAGGTGGATATTCGAACAAAAATGTGTAGTCTGGTGTGCCGTTGTCCGTACATAACATTCTTATGAATTTGAAGTTTGAAAAATATTTATTTCATACCTTTCAGGTAACGCTAAGGTACTTTAATAACAGCAGTAGACAGTTCTTTTTCCCATTGACCATAAAATTATTTGTAAGACGGCAAATATATTGCAATAACTTCTACTAACATCAACAAATCTCCACTAGGCCGTATTACCACAGACAAAGCTTCCAGGCTTCCAGATTTTACTTTAAATTTCCCACAAAAACCACATCATTATGTACTGAAAATACAGGAAGCTATTTTTCATAATATTTCTTCCGAAGTAATCCCGCGGTGAACCAAACCACGTCTTTAGCATTAAACTCGCGGAAAGATAACGCATTATATTAAGAAAAGGTGAATTTTGTAAAGAACTTCCTCGCGTTTATATTTTCATGTGCTTAGATTTCCGCATACATTTAATTACATTAATGAACAAAACAATTAATGTAAATGGTTGTCAGTATTTTAACTTCTTATAATTAGGTGTGTTTTAAGCTTTTTTGGGTGGTTTAGTTTTTCTTTTAGACCCATTGACTTACAAATAAATGGACGACGGGTCTAATACAAAAACCACGAAAAAAATGTCCCAAGTCAACCTATTCGAAATTTAAATTGTAATGTCATCGCAGTATCGCGCTGTCAGTAGAACAAATGAAGACTAAAGCGGAGTTTGGCGCTCTGTATACGATTTTAGCGCCTTACAAGTGCGGACACTTTTTAGCGCGGACCCGACGTCCATATAATTGTAAGTCAATGTTTAGACCCATTTTAACTGACTTCATATTTCAATTTCACTTTACATCACCACCGATTGCGATGACGATTCTTTAATATGATATACTTTAAGTGTGGTCCTTTATTAATAATTTTGATCTGCACGTTAACAGTGGTAATAAGATTTGTGTTTCTGATTTTAATCCTATGACTTAGATGAATGAAGTCTTTGTGGCTATTCATCATCATCATTATCATCATCATAATGTACAGCCTGACTTCACCCACTGCTGGGTATAGGTCTTCAAGATTTTCTGCCACTCCTTCCTGCACAAGTCTCATCCAGGTTCGCACCGCGACGCTCGCAATGTCGTCTGCCCATCTCGTGTCTGGAAGCCCGACATTATTATACCCAGCCCTTGGACGCAACTCAGCTATCACTCCAGTTCTGTGATGCGATTGCCTACGTCCTTTACTTTAATTTGACTTCGAATCTGGATATTGCTTGATATCGAGCATGGCACGCTCCACGGCTCTCTATGCAACTCTCATCTTATGCACAGCCTCCAGCGTGCGCGTCCACGTCTCGGCACCGTAAATCATAGTATGCAGAACACACTGAGAATGTAGACGGTTTTTCAGACCATGTGGAATTTCGCCTGACCTAAGAATATCGTCCATAGTGGCTATTGTAAAAAGATTCAGTTTCAGGTAACTTGGTATATGAAATCCGTAAATTTGATCTTAGAATATCTTCTACTCCCCTTGTTTAGAGGAAAACTATAAGAAAGTTAAATAAATCGGCTATGAATTTATCGTTTTTACATAGCGTTTAACATCTCATCTTAATGAAAATTATTCGAGGTAGAGAAATTCGAAAGCCGTTTGTTGTTTAAATTTATGATTGGGTTATCAATATTGACGAAATACGGAAGGTATTTTATGGGAAAGCGACAAAATAGTAGAACGTATGAGGCCACATTAGAGTAAAAGTGTATGGCTTACCTTTTAAATACGTAATGACGTTCTGGCTGATCTCGGTCATAAAAGGCATCATGTGTCGCATCTTGGAGCCAGTGAACGCCGGGCTAAGTGTCATTCGCATGTCGCGCCATTTTTCACCTGGAACGTTGAGATTTTTTCTAAGTAAAATAACTTAAGAAAAAGCGGTGGCACCAGTGACCAACAAGCACCACTCTTTAACTCTTCTCTTCAAATTTTTATCCGCTTACGCGATGCGCTCCTCCTACCGCAAAATGGCGGCTATTTGGTTTCGCAAATTAGAAAAGCATTCAGTTTAAATACAAGTTTTTATAAATAAAAATGATTATTCCACATTGCTAAATAAATACCCTCCGTACTACCAACAAAAACATCTCAAATAAAATGCAGTAATACACCACAAATCCTGCACCCAAAAAGCACTAATGAAATTTTTGGTGTACCTACTTGGATAAATATGATAATATTCCGTTTGAGTGGTTCTAACGTTTCCCATGAAATTACTCCTTAAAGTATAGTTTATAAGCATTTATATTCAGGGTAAACTTAAAAAACGCTACAGACGGTATGTTTTTTAATAAATAAACACCGAAATCACCAGCCCAAACAATAACACTCACGATTGTCATGACGTATTTTGAAGTTCTTTATTTTTTTAAATGAAAAATCCAGGCATTAAAAACTTTATGGTTTGCTAGAGTAGTTACCGAAATAGCAATTAATATTAGTTCTTTTACCTGTTATAACTTCGATGTCCGATAAATCGGTATAAAATCATCACCGGCACCTCTAGGTGTGGTATGCGTCTACGGCTGCATGTATCGCGTGAGCGGTTATCTAAACTCGTTTTTAAAGAAATTTGGGACAAAATTTTCTATCACAGTAGGTATAGTAGCACGTTTCTTAAGGGTATTCATTATTGGTATGTGTCGATTACTGGTTAGTTAATTATTAAAATTTTGGAATACATTACTGGAGGTTCAGAGAAATTCTAGTTTAGGTTTTTAGTAATAATTATTACATATATTTATTATATAATAGGTTTTTATTCTTGACAACTATATCTGTCAAGTAAACTAATCACTATTGAAATGTGTTTAAAAACACAAAAGTTATTTCAAATTTAAATATAAACTTCTCTTAGAATGTCGATCATTGGTACCATGACCCTATGAGAAGTTAAATTTTCAGTTGAATTTTCATAGTGATTTTTACTAATGACTACTTACGGAATTTGGAACAGAGTTGTTTTTTGAAGTGTACTTTTTAATATAACTTTGAAAAGCGCCAAAAAGCGCCAGAAAGCGTCTGTACAAATCTTTATATTCGTGTAATAGACAGAGTTTCAATGGCGGCACCATTACATCCGAGTTTATGGCTTAAAGGCTTTTGGTCGAAAAACTATTGCAGCAAATTTTTGATAATTATTTGGCTCCGACTGTTGTATTATGTTTTGTATTGTAACTTGGTAAAGAATCAAAAATAAGATTTTGAAGTCTGCAATTTGGAACAGCTCCGACTGTTGTGGCGGTCGAGCTGGGAGTGACCGTGGTACGAAAACAAAATGAGAAAGTGAAGGAAGATGGAACATACCAAATTTAAAATTTAAATACATTTAAAATAAAAAATGATAGGATACAAGCGGAGAGAGGCGATACAAAAAGGTGAGATGACGGCGTAGGGAGGTCTCACCGTCACAACTTAAACACACGGTTAGGCACAATCTCATCTGATGCGAAGCGAAAATGTAACCGATGATGGTATATGAAGAGACCAGGAAAAGAATGATCGATGTCACTTAAAACATGTTCAAAATTAGTACCGCCATCCAGTTCGGTAAACGCTGAGTGTAATTTGCTTAAATCATATAAAGCCAATAAGGTTCAATGTCCTGAAAAATTAGCTTTTACTTTTCGTCAAAAATGCTTGCGACTAAATAGTTGAAAAGTTCAAAAAAAAATTATGAATGTTGTTACTTAAAATAGATTATATAGCGTTACATACATTTATGTCAGCATTAACTTTATTTCAGGTACCATGGAAAATATTTCTAATAAAAAATTATTTCTATCGTGTTTTTTTAGTTTTTCAAATTAAATTCTCAATTAACTTTGATCATTCTTTCCATGGACTCTGCATACGTTTGTTCTAAGAATGCCAACTCTAATGCCTGAATGTAGTTTTCGGAAACGCGTACGTAGTGTACTTATTCTATTAACTTACCTTAAGCATTAGAAAGGAGGAAAGTACTTCGTGTGAAAACCTATATTTTCGAAACTACCACATTTATAAGAAAATATCCTCAGTTTTATACAAAGCTAAAAGATGAAACACGATGCTTAGAGACAAGATTTAAAAATAGTGTGTCTTTACTGACAGGATCAAAATTAAAATTGCACAGCACTAGCCCAAATTCAGTGGTAATAAAAATTTATAAAAAATTAAACAATCTATTAAAAATTAACAATGTGACAAACTTGTAATAAATTTCTAAAACAATTTCTGCCAAATAAACGTTTTTACTCATTACAAGTATTATTTTAATGATTAATTCTTAGAATAATAACGCATAGAAACTTAGCCTGCACACGCTAAGTGAGGCAAATTGAAGCACTCCCAAAGGGCCTACACGAGCTGGCGGGCCTTCAGTGCTCAAGGTCAACTTGCACCGCGAACAGATCAAGAATTTTAGCTAAAAATGACGAAATGTGCGGTAAATGAGTGTAAAAATACGTCAGACAGACATAAAATGGATACTAACATCACATTCCACAAGGAAGTAACGCGTTTCAACTTGTATTTTTATATAAATATTCACTAAAACCGAAAATTAACCTACTACTAAAACTAGCCTACGTGAATTTGATTTTTGCCTCACTTGTGACAGTTCGTTTGATTTGAAACTATCATTCTATGCGTTATTATTCTAAGAGATTAATTCATATACTATATCATCAAAATTAACATCTTAATAATTAGGTTAAAGATTTATATTGTATTTCAGGGTTGTACATAGAATTATTAAGGATACCTACATGAGAATTGCAATAAATAAATGAAAATTATTTCAATAGTTCTAATCACATTTGTATCTATTTCTGCCCGTAATAAACAAGTGGGTTCATTAAACAAAAACATTTTAAAGTAACAATAATTGGTACTTTCAATGTTTCTTATCAGTAAATTAACAATGACATGCATTATGTGAACAAAAATATTTTTATTAGTGTTGTGTGTTGAACCTTGACCCAAGTCTTGATAAAAAAAATACTTGTCATACACAATGACGCGATTTAATGTTAAAAACG
>NW_020654051.1:1882969-1901499 GCF_003589595.1 Hyposmocoma kahamanoa | reverse complement strand
AAGGCGGCCGCCAGAATATAAGCAAAGTAACTAAAAATCCTGCAAATAACCGAATAACCGAAAGGATGGAGTGCAAATGAGGAGGCTTAAGTACAATCAGCAGTGGGTAACTAAAAGCTGAAGAAGAACATATACTATACAGTAGTCAAATTTCCAGCAACGAAAAATTAATGATTTGATAAGGTTTGCATAGTATTTTTTTTAATAAAAAATTTAACCAATTTATCGAACAACAAATAATACAATAGGGTAGAATAAACGTTTATTTACTACATCAGTTAATAACGCATAAATTTGTTAAGCAAATAACCTTCGCCGCTGTGGACAGATCAGTGTCAAGTTTAAATGGTCGGTGCGAGACTTTATTGAATCATAAATCTGAGGTGGAATACATAGCTGCTTTCGAAAAGCGGATGCACGTACTTTTGTTGCAATATAGGATGAAATAAAAAGTTCGCTGGTCGCACCAGAGATAAATAAAATATATTCTATTGAAAAAAAAATCTAATTTGTGATAAAAAAATATTAATAATTACGTTGGAGTTCCATAGGTCATTGAAAGATTTTTTCCTGAAATTTTCTTTTAAAATTATTTGTTATATTTATATAAGCTAACCTGCAGAAATATGGTTTGACCTTCATATAACACAAAACAGGATCTTGTCAATTGAGCGCGATACGTGACTGGTTGAGACAGGATCTATCACTAGGTGGTGCTTCACCGGCCCCTACAATCTTATCGGAGTCGTTCATTGCGAGGTCGTTTGAACATACATAATTGTATATGTTCCACCAGAGTATATACTGGTTTTGTACGCACTGGCGTAACCACGGGTCACATGCCACCTGAATGTGCAGTGAATCTGTTAGACATCCCGTCGCCAGTTATGTCAAGATCAGTCACCGAGAATATATTGAACCATGATGCATACAATAAAGTCTTGGATGTAATTTTAGTTTCATACCCAAAATTCGTGACCAAACTAATGTTTGTGTGGATACAAATACACGTGTAATAAAGAAAGTTACATCAAGTCTGCAACATAAATAAGTTTTGTTTTTCACCTTGCATCATAAGCACACTGCCCCCGAACAAAGGCTCGATATCTTCAGGGAAGAACTGCCTGTGGTCCATGAAGTGATCGAAATCCTTCACCGTCAGGTTCTTAATCAGCTCTGGGTCGCGCACCATGATTATCGGTGTGGTTGCCTCGATGTAGCCGACATATCTGAAACGGGGCATTGCTTAGTTGATCCGTATACTCTCTATGGTGTTAAAAGAAATCCGATTTGTGCAAGCAGCAAATCATGCATTTTTTTTAAATTTATACAAACAGGAAAATAGTTGTACTTCGGCACAACCTACCTAATGGAAGTGATTACCACCGGCAATAATACAAAAACTACGAAATTATATTTAGAAAAATTACATATTTATGCCATTAGGCTGGTACCAAACGTAACAAAATATAAAGGGTACATTAGTTTTATTTTATATAATTATTTTTCTGAAGGCCCGTCCACCCTTCGCCATATTGGCAATGCACTTACTTACATCCCCTCAGAGTGAATAAAGGTTCATTAGACATGTTCGAGAGTACCAGGGTGAACCCAATTAGAGGGCGAAGTGACGGGCATGACCGAACATAGTCGGATAGAGAGAGAGAGATTTTTTAATTTGTCAGGTTGAGAATGCTGTATGATCTTAAGAGTCCCGTACTTATGAATTTGCTAGATCTTCCTACCCTGGAAAATGTTTAAAATAGGCAAACAAAGAGAAAAACAATGACAATGATCTGCAACAAGCTTATAGAACAACTCGTAAGGTGCGCTAGTTTCGTTTCGTGGCTTAGTTTGCATAGCGTCTGCACAATTTGTTAGAAGAAGCTGGTTCGAATCCATATGAATCGAAATCATTTATTCTTAGTGTTCATCTTTCTATTATTAATTATAACAAAGTAGTGGAGTTTCAGATAAATAAATAATCCAATATTAGTTTTCCTGTATCTCATATGGTTTCGGATTTTCACATACTGTCCCAGTTAAAAAGACACACTGTATAGTTATTGGAATGAACGTACTTCAAAGTGATTTTAATTAGGTAAGTATTTGGCTGTAAAAAACGGAGGAGATTTTCAATTCGATTGTATTTTTTGAATGTCTGTTACGTGATAATTCCGGCTAAAAATTTGTGACCCGATTTTGATGATTGGTTTTTTTTTGGAAAGAGAGAAATAAAGATAATTCCACGAACATTTGAGGTCGGTTTTTTTAGCACCCTGTACTGAGATTATCTGCTTTTACTGCTTCTAACTTGTTGTGACTTGTATTCATTTGTTATCACCTGTTGTACGCACAGTATAAGTTTATCATAATTGACGATAAACGCACTTAAATGCCGCATCATGTAACATTTGGACTATTCATCTCTAATACCACGATCATTATAAGTCCCGCTGTCGGGCACAGCAGCTTGATTTTGATTGCCTCTCCCGATCGAAAACTGCGTCTTTTCCGAGATGAGGCGATTAATATCGATTCACAACTGGCCGATCGGAAACTTTTGACATTTCTAATCGGAACAATAGTTAATTTAATTCACAAATTAGAAAGATAATAGTAGGAATCAGGTTCAGCTACTCGCTCGGAAACACATCTGATTTGGAGCCTACCCGATCGGTTCGATTCCAGTTTGAATCAAAATCAGCATGCAGGTTTCCTCTAATGGCTGGTCCAATGCGGGTTGGGATTTTCACACGTTTCCCAAAGTTGTTTGACGAAGGTTCTCGTCGACTAGCAAGTTTCATCGCGATGTGTTTTTGCTGTTAGCGAGATATTCCTACTATACATTCATAAATGTACTGAACTCAAATATTAAAGTCATAAATATATGGCGCTTAATTGGTAGTTGAACCATTGACCTCTTCCATTCTAATATTGTACTCAGTTAAAACTAATTGACCTCAAGGGCGGGTGCCTCGGAAGGATAACATTTGTTTTCCAAAAGATTCAAGAGTTTTCTATTAACGCTCATCATCATACATAACTCGACTTCGACCCACTGCTAAGTATAGACCTCCTTTAGTTTGCGCCATTCACCATGATCCCGCGCTAGCCTCACGTAACTATAGTCTGCAACGTCGTCTACCCATCTCGCTGTAGGACGTCTCATGTCTTTTTTTATTATGCTAAATGACGGGATGAACAAGTCGTGTGCGTGATTGTAAGCGACACGCCTGTCCATAGCAGTTTCAGTGCCACTTAGTGTACAGTGAGCTTTAAATCGCAAAAAGCTGAGGGGCACTGCCACTGCGCCCGTCACCCTCAGATATAAAAGTTAACAAGTCCCATGTGACTGTTATTCTCTTTCTGAAAGAGTTCGTCGGGGGAAACAATAGGACCACTTTACCTATTTCTGGCGCTAAGTAGTAATGTAAGCATTATATGTTTTAACTAAGTCCAAACTCATGGTACCACGTTTTCGTTTAACTAACGTAAACGATTCTTTTATGGGGAACTGTATACGTTTTTACAATAAGATTCCGGAGAATATATTAAGATTATCATTTCCTAAGTTTGAAACTTACTTTAAAAGTTATAATTATTAATACAAAGATCGAACACTCAGAAAAAACACTCAGAAAAAATTCCTTCGATCCGGTCGGATACGAACCGACGTCTTCTTGCATACCGTGCCAGACGCTATACCAACTAAGCCACGGAACGAACCAACGGACCTCACGAATTTCTCTATGTGCTTGCGTCTTGTCTTTGTACTTGGTCTTTCAACGACTTTTTAGTCGTAGCGCCATCTATGAGAAATCTATTACAGATTTATCACCCAGTTAGTACCTTTACAGCTACCTGTCCTGGCGAGAGATATCGCTATTCACTGTGTTAATTAAATTTTTATTGAATTGATATTCAAATTCGTGAAAAAATTCGTGAGGTCCGTTGGTTCGCTCCGTGGCTTAGTTGGTATAGCGTCTGGCATGGTATGCAAGAAGACGTCGGTTCAGATCCGACCGGATCGAAGGAATTTTTTCTGATTGTTTTTTTCTAAGTGTTCGATCTTTGTATTAATAATTATAACAAACTAGTGGAGTAATTTCACAAAAAATAATTGAATATCAATTCAATAAAAATTTAATTACTTTAAAAGTGTTTTTATTGAAAAGTCATATCACAAAATTGTAAACTGCGTGTTAGATAAAGATGTATTGAAAGACAACGTGAGTCTAGATTCCACACAAATATGATTCAAAATGTATTCTATAGCACTTAAATTTATTTGAAAAGAGCAATCCCTAGAGTTTCTTGCTTGTTCTTCTCAGGGAGGTCAGCGTAGTGAACGAGCGGTAGCTTAAAAAAAATGACATTTTCACGTGTAACAATTTTATCTATGGAATAAATAATTATTTAACTTTGACTTTGACTTTGAAGAGTAACGGTGCTGGTAAAATTACGGGCACGAGGAATTTGCCAACTTACGTCTCAGGATGATGGGCCTACTGGCAGTGCCCTTCAGATCTTTGTAATTTAAAGCTCGAATGGCACTGCTACTGTTATGGACAAGTGCGTTTCGTATCACCATTTTGTATTATAAAAAAACCAAAACGCAGAAATGCTCACATTACTGTTTGGTAGCAATAATTCCCTGGACAATCTCTGGAGTCCTACTGCCACTGTCATGGTCACCATTCGGTTACCGCTTACCTCCATAATAATGTCACGAAACAGATGGAGTAAAGAACATGTCAAGAATGAAATCTAATAATAATGTCCTAGCTATTTTAGCTTCGTTATCCGATCTCCTCGATCCGGTCGGTGAAGAAAAGCCCATGGAGAACCTGTGACTTCTCCAACCTGCATTGAGCCAGCAGAGCGGACCATGGCCTAAATCATCTCTTTACGGGAGACCCGTACCGAACAGTGAGCCGTATAATCGGTTAAAGATGATGATGAAGTACAGACTCGTATCTTTCTACATTAGTTTTCATTATAGTGATCCTCCCTACCGACCCTTAGGGTATACGACAAGGGTACTATAGCATGTGTGCGCATAGGAACTGTACAAGTTCAGGTTCTGACTCCAGATCAGCCAGTGTACAGGGTTGTCACAGACCTCTATCACTTGACTTGATGAGTTTCAATTGTTTTAATACCGCTTTCGTTATTTCCACGTGTATCGGTCTTTTCAGGCGATCGCCTATTTCAGGTAATGTTTCAAATCAAATATACTCACTTCTCATCCGGGAAAGCTCTATAAACGGCATCCATGTCTTCGAACATGTGTTTCTTCGTTATTGTACTGTTGTAGGCATTGCCGAATAAAGGCCAACAGGGCACGAATTTCACGTCGTTGTTTCTAAACCTGTCCTTTGCTAATTTGTGTAAATAAACAAAATAAACGACGAGGAATGTTATTAGGAATACTAACAATTCCGCAATCATTGTGAAAAATTAAAAAAAAACAATTCTACACTTTGAAAAAGAGACACTTGTATGTGAAACTAGCGCAAAACAAATTTTATTTTAAAAAGAACAGTGAAAAAATATCACTGACATCCGTGTTTCTTTCGTAATATGTCGAAACAGACTGGCGAAATATAAAATGTGTTTCAAATGTTAATGCTTGTAATAACGTCATAGTCATGAACAAAGCGATTAATTTACAATAATTATTGCGGTTATAATTAATAATCTGTTAATCTGGGCTAGCCAAACGTTATCAAATATGGAAATACGGAATATAATGAAATAATTGTAATGGTTATGCAATATTCTTACACATTCAAAAGAAATGTAGTTTATTTGCAGATTACAGTTCTTCTATTCAGCCAATTGATAGATCGGAAAGAAGTTTCTAGTAAAATTATATTGGTGCGCTATTTGTATCAAATGTATTTCTATTCATGGGTAATGAAAAATCAATATATTTTGCAAGATTTTGTCACAATTGCTATTTGAAAATGTTATGAACGAATATCATTTGACCTAACTATATATTTCAAAATGTACAGAAACATATCAAAGAGAACTTTAAAACTAGATGCGTAAGGTAGGATCAAACTGCTTAATTAAAGTGGATTTCGATTATGACATTGCAGCAATATATTAAAAATGATTGCCTGCTGTCAAAGACCTTCATACAATCTAAATATAAACGTAGATTAGTAACCAAGGGCAAATTTGTGTTGTTGTATGACGATTTCCCTTTGTTACATTGCAAGCGTTATCAAATCTCTGGTTTATATTTATATAGCGTTACTAGGCGGATTGTTGATTGCTTACCAAGTCGCAGCGGTCTTGAATATTTGACGTAATTTTAACTTTAGTTATCTTTTTTCTTTTCAAAATTTGAAATTGTATTTTATTAGTACATGAAATTATTTTTTCACCTCACTAGCTATTCGATTTATAGGAAATGAATAGGAAATGAAACTATTTTTCCGGATTTAAATCGCGTATATTTGTTTTTTCAAACAAACCGACGTTTCGGGCCCTTTACAGGTCCCATGGTCACGGTTGACTCAACCGTGATCATTCACGGTTGACTCAACCGTGACAAACCGACGTTTCGGGTCCTTTACAGGTCACGGTTGACTCAACCGTGACCAATAATCAATTAATCACACAAAATAAAAGTACAAGTTGTTTTGCGTCACGTGCCATGAAACCCTCGCTATGCTCAGGAATCTAGGTTTCAATACAAGCACTCGTGGAAAACAACAACTTTGCAGCCTTACATAACAAATAACTATTTTTGGATCCAAATCGCGAATATTTGTTTTTCAAACAAACTAACGTTTCAGAACCTTATAGGTCCCACGATCTCGGCGGACTAAACTCAGTCAGCCGTGACCATGGGACCTATAAAGGCTAGTTCCCTTGCATATATCTTCCTTACTGATTCGATCTCGCAGTGAAACTCCGAGTATAGCCCTTTTCATTGAGCCTTCTTATAAGGCCCATAGTGAGTGACCACGTCTCAGTGCCGTAAGTCATCATTGGCACACTCCACAATATGGTACCAGAGAACTCTGAAATATTTTGGTCATTTTGATCGCTGACAATCAAACAACCTTGAGAAAGTGATTGTGGTGGATAAGGTAGAGAAGGAAACAAGCTCCGTGGCCAATTAACTTTTTTATTTACGTAAATTATTGAATATTTTCAATAATATGGTGAAAGAACACTACTTGACTTTAGCGTGACTTGAACAACTTAGGGATTTTTATGTTTTTAAATTTTATTTTTATAGGTGTTATGTGTGTGTATTGATTTTATTATTTTTGAATATATGTATATTTGTATTTATTTGTCGTTTTTCTGTATATTGATTAGTAATTCTTCATACACCGCCGTCTTTTTCCTGTGAGTTATATAATTACTTCCATCCAAATGTTATCTGGCAGAAATTGCTTAAAACGATAAGACCGCCCATTGTATTACCCTTTATTTTTAATTTAATTGTATTGTATTTGTTTCTTGTTTTGGTATACAATAATGAATCGTCGCCCATGGACGTCGACAGCGTATGCTTACGACCATTTGAAAGCCTTGTTGACACGTTTTTTTGAAAAACGCCGTGTCACAACGCAAAGGAAAACCATCCCACATCTTGCAGGTTAGACGAAGGAACGAACGTGATGCCTGCGTGGTCTAGCCAAGCATCCATGATGTGGAGATGGGCTCTACAACTTCGCGATGGAGTGATCAAATGACTGCCTTCACTGGCCTCCCTATAGCAACTGCCCTAATAGAAACCGAAAGCAGAACAAAATAGAAAGAAGTCATCCATATCTAGCCTAGCATCCATGATGTGGAGATGGGCTCTACAACTTCGCGATGGAGTGATCAAATGACTGCCTTCACTGGCCTCCCTATAGCGACTGCCCTAAGAGAAGCCGAAAGCAGAACAAAATAGAAAGAAGTCATCCATAAAGTCTCGAACACCTTTCGGGGACACGACATACAATTGACACATTTTTATGTAACAAGAAACGTACATTTGTCAGACAATGTTATAGAAATAGAAATAAATAATAATTCATTAGAAATGAAACTATTTTTACGGATTTCAACCGCGTATATTTGTATTTTTAAAAGAAACCAACGTTTCGGGCCCTTTACAGGCCCCATGGTCACGGTTGACTCAACCGTTCCCATGTCAGTCAACCGTGACCATGGGACATGGTTTGAAGAACTCGATAAATAATAATTCATTCCGTAAAAATCACAACGCAGTACACACACTTCTTATAAATACGACACATAATAAGAACTAAAACATAATATCTAAAACAAATGGAAAGGACAGCATAGCTCATTATAACCAAAGTGAAATAAATAATATGAATAACAAATGAATAATGCGCAGAACAGAGTGCGCTGTGATGTTTCGGAATCCGTCATCTACTCAGCTTATTGTCGTTGCATACTACGACGCAGTTACGTGTAAATAATACATATGACATAGAACATAGCTGACATTTAAATAAATTAAATACAAAGCGCATTATTACGTTATTTAATTTGATGCAATTGTAAACAATAGAGTACCATTTGTTTTATTGAAGATCTTAATGTTTTTACTACCATAAAAGTGATATTGCAATTAATACAGATAACACATCTCTGTCAGTCTTCTGGTAGCTATAAAGGTATCTGACTGAGTAGAAACTATCATAAGCGTCTCTCTTAAACCCAATACAAATATCTATAACAAGGACATAGAGAAATTCGTATTTGTTCGTGACCAAAGATGGAGGAGCGCCAGGGTTTTTAACCCAGGCGCTCCAGGTTTTAATCGGGTTAAAACCCATTATCGTTCAAAATCGTAGATAAAAATTATTTAAGTACTCCTAAATACTTGCAAATTCAGTGATAATATTATTATTAGAAAATGTTATTATTTGCTTATATATTTTGCTTTTCTATTGCATCGTTTCGCTTGAAAATCGCATTGAAATGAATCGATACAAAAAGTGTTCTCATATATGCACTTGAATCGATTTTCATAAAAATCGAATCTGTGCATTCCTATTAGTAAGTGAGAGTCCACAGGTTTGCAAGGTAAAATTGTGTGAAGTTTCCTCTTTTTCGTCTAATAAAATCTTTTTACACTGAAATTTCTAATAAGTATAGAATTATATCAAATTCCATATTATTTGGCGCGTGTAAGGTTTCTGCACGCGATTTCGGGCTGAAAATCCAGGCGGGTTGAATGGGTCTTAACCTCCACCTCTGGTAGTGACTCGATCAGTAAGAGCGATAGCCAAGATAAGGCAACAGACGGACTACAGTCGGATCATCTAAGTCTCTTTTATGTTCACCAGCTAAGCAAGATGTTTAAACCTTTCTTTCCGCTAAGGAAAAGACGAACGTTGACAACCATACAGCCAGATCTTGGGTACTTTTTCTATTGTTGGTTTTGAGTAGGTAAGCATACGCTAAGTCTTCAGTCACTCGTCTTCGGTGGGTCAAAGTCAAAGTCAAAAAATCTTATCTGGTTATCATATCCGAGTGGACTGAATACAGGGTATAGAGTTCCAATTTTGGGTAAAGTTCCTCACACTTCTCGTCGCAGTATCTTTCTCCTTTTTTAATATCTATGCCCATATTTTTGGGCGTAATCATGCCCAAAGAGGTTAAAAAATGCTTCCCAATCTTTTACCAAAATACTCAAAATGATTTGGATTTATACACATAATATATATTATATTTATTGTCGAGTATATAAAACAACAGTCCATCACACTTATTGGTGTGTTTTTAAAAATGTGTAGCATGGCCGCAGCATCGTAAGATGGCTGATGTCGTTAGCGGGCATGACATGGGCCGATAATCCGACCCAGCCACCGATTTTGTGCCACGCAGCCGCTAATATGTGAGATGCGGCATTCTCTATAATCCAATTTTTAATATCTAAAATAAATGCATGCTTGGCCATGATGTAACTTGATGTTGAGCGATGATGATACAGACGACGGTACGTGTTTGTTTGATAAATGACAAATTCACTCTCGCCTTCAGAAGCATTAGTTTTCGAGAAATACAGACGGAAGTAGGAGAACGGTTGATTATCCGAGAGTCCGATAGATCAAATGCCTATGAGAAATTGAATCATTTGGGGATCTTTAGTAGCAAAACGGTGAAGAAAGACATCGTGGTGAAACCTGCAAAAAAAAAAAGGTTCACAACTCATGGAAATCGTGTGAAGTATCATGATTTTTATAAAATGTGAAATGGCTGATTATTATTATTATCAGCTTACACGCATTCACTGTTGGACATAAGCCTATCCATGAGCACGCTAACTCTTTCCAAGGTGGTCGGACGACCTTTCTCAGGTAGTACGTCCATCTTGCCGCAAGGCATTCTAAACTACGTTTGCTCATCTAAACCTTGTTCACAATCTCAACCATATTACACGACAACGACCACATTAAACAACAATATGATCCACAATATTCATTCTCACTTTGAATGACCAAAAGTTTTAGGTTCAGAAAAACACAGGTAGTGTATTCCACTTCCTTGCTGCACGTATTAGGAAGAAGAAAACAAAACGCTTCTTGGAAATGGATATCAACGACATAAAATGACATAAGAATGGATTCTCTCTGAAGTCCCCCAAAGAAGGGGAACTATACTGAAAAGTTCCTGCGTACACGCTCTAAAATATATTTGGGTTCTAAATTAAAATTACTTAATTTGGAAGAACGCTTGACTCCGATATAACTGGCCTGATTGCATATGCCAGACAGTATCATACGTTACAGAGTTGTAATCATGTGTAATTTAGGTATGGTCAAGGAAAACGTAGTGAAACGTTTGTTTTGTGTCATAATAAAATGTTTATATACCCGCTCCCGCGATACTTGCAGCCGTAGACGCATACCACACCTAGAGGTGCCGGTGATAATTTTGTACCGATATATATCGGTAGATATCGAAGTTATAACAGGTAAAAGAACTAATATTAATTGCTATTTTGATAACTACTCTAGCAAACCATAAAGATTTTAATGCCTGAGTCTGTCATTTAAAAAAAATAAACAACTTCAAAAACACGTCACGACAATCGTGTGTGTTATTGTTTGGGCTGGTGATTTCGGTGTTTATTTATTGAAAACATACCGTAAGTAGCGTTTTTCAAGTTTACCCTGAACATAAATGTTTATAAACTATACTTTAAGGAGTAATTTCATGGTAAACGTTAGAATCACTCAAACGGAATATTATCATATTTATCCAAGTACACCAAAAATTTAATTAGTGCTTTTTAAGTGCAGGATTTGCGGTGTATTACTGAATTTTATTTGAGATGTTTTTGTTGGTACTACGGAGGGTATTTATTTAGCAATGCAGAATAATAATTTTTATTTATAAAAACTTGTATTTAAACTAAATGCTTTTCTAATTTGCGAAACCAAATAGCCGCCATTTTGCGGTAGGAGGAGCGCATCGCGTGAGCGGATACGCACATAAAAACAATTACACTGCAAATATTACTAAAATGCATCAACTTTTTGTAACGATGTTGGAGGACTCCTCGTTGGCTTTCAGTGAATAAATGAGAAAGATGCTGACGATGATGCTTCGTCCAAGTTGATGACATATGTAACACGATTTTTGTCTTTGGGTTAACAATATCATTCTCTAACTGGTTGTAAGATAAAAACGAACAATACTTTCCTGTAAAACCTTTGCTTTTGTGGTTAGGACAAGGAAAAGTTTAAATTTGCGCACTATTTAAAGAAATGTACAAATTTTCGCGTTTCTCTTTACAAGACAAAAAGAGGACATTATTTGACACCCGTTTGAACACCATAAAACGTGTTCCTAAAACCATTCGTAAATCTTTGGCCCCGCACGGATTTCTCCCTGAGATGACTAGCAGATTTTTGATCGATGTCGTTCCTCTAGCCCACAAGACATATTTATCTGCTCCAGAAAACAATTTCTGCCAATATATATTTTCTCCTAGATGATCTTTTCCCTATAATATTTTGTCGTTGCGAAATCTGAGTTATTGAATAAACAATCTTGTGCTGAGCCAATATTTTTCGGGAACAATTCTTTATATAGATGGTAATATCTATATAAGCGGTAGATCTTATCGTGTATTGCGTTCCTTTTGAGGATTTCCTAAATGTTTTACGGATTCCAATATTCGCTATAATTTGATCTTGAGGAGTTTGATATTGAAATGCTTTTGCGTTATTGCCATTGAATAGAAGCAGTGAGTTGGGAATATTCTCTCATATGTGTTCTCCAAGGTGACCTGCTAAGCCCCATTTTGGTCTACGCTTACCGATATTAGCACCCGTCGCTTATTAACTCCGAAACTGATCGCAGTGTTGATAGCGGTCAAAAATGTCAAATATCTAACATGAAATTTTCATCGCTATCTACACTTCGATCTTTTATGATCATGCTCAAAGCGACGCCTTTTTAAATATAGTAAACTGGTGTACATTGTATTTAGCCAAGTTATGTTATTACAAAATAGAAGGTTTAATTTAAAAGCTTTCAATGTGGTGAAGATGCTGCCGCCGTTAGTGGAACTAGTGAAAATCAAGATTGTTACACGATAAATAAAACTAAACAAGTTGTAGCTGCAGCTGAGGTTCACAGTTTTATACAGAATGGACATTTGCGATTACAATACCTATGATATTATAATACGCTATGATGGCCGTTTTGACACATTACAATTATAAGGAAAAATGAAACATTTGATGACATTTTGTGAAGTGATGTATTTTATATCCCTTATATATAAGGGACAACGCTAGGTTAAGAAAAAAAAACTTTTACATGCCCTTTAAAAATTAAATTTTTAGTTACTAATTAACAAACAAATTTAAATTTTTACTTGTTTTATAAAATAAACCTTACGCAATAGTGAGATCAAATCTCAATTCATTATAGAAAAAAAAAATTAAATGCGAGTCGCATCTATAAGTTTTTACATTTATAACTAGTATTACAAGGGGTAGCTGATAAAAAGTTTTAGTAAAACGAAAATAAAAATGTTTACTTAGTATATCGTCAATTCGAAACTGCTTTGTTTTGCACTGAGCTTTAACGCAAATTTGCCGGAGGTAGACGTGTGCTGGCCAGCGATCCTATTAAATAGTGGCGATCGTATTAAATTTCATTTTTAAAAGTTTCGAATTCCGAAAAACAAATGCCGAGTTGTGTCGTAAAATGTATAATTTTTTTTTTAAATTATACATCCAGAAATTTTATTGCACGTCACTATTGACAAAAATGTACAGTCGTATACATGAGATACCCGACCTCTAACATGCCCAAACCGATCTTTTGGTTCTGAGAGCCATCTTACGTCTTGAACAAAGAAAAAAATAAAGCCATTTCAACTTTATCGTATATGCAATACAGTGGAGTGTTGCTTGAAGATTATCAACTTATTTTTAAACCCTATATCACGTAACATCCAAGTAAATTGGTCGAGCGGCTTATTGTATGGACTGCTAGTTACAATATATGTGGTTCAATTCCACGAGCACTATTTTGTTTTAAAGTTATATTTTTAACAGCATTGTTTCGCTTTTTAATGTTAACGTTAACAAATCACAATATTTGTTCACTAGAAATTACCTAAGGTGGGTAAGTAGATATTAGTAATATATTATTATTAATAAAACGTAGCGTGGGGATGCATAGATGAACAAATCACGAAATCGCTGAGCAGTATGCATACGATTGCGTCTTCTGTGATTACGCATTGTTCTGCGTTTCGTTCCCATTTATCTATTCAGTTTTAATTACTTTCAAAGTTTTCTTTCTTGTGTTAATAATATGCCGCACTTGATTAAAATTAAAATTTAAAATTATTGTTTTATACGAACAAGACTTACACATTCTTACACCTATTCAGAGATTAAAAACAAAAAAAATACTATACTATTATTATAAAGTCATAGTCAAATTCTAATAATGTTTTATTTTTAATGTCACTCGAACCATGCTTGCCTCAACTTGCAAAGCAATCCATAAACCGCTAGGCCACGACGGCTTTTCTATAGCTGGTTGAAATTTGTATTCTGTATTTAAGTCAGAACTATACGTTAAAGGTCAAATTAGCTTAAAAACTTTCTTACAATGTCATTAACTAACGTGAGGAAGGGAGTCATACCATAATAAATTTTACGGCTCGCAAGTTACAAAACAAAGTCAAATTCGGCTAGGGGTGGTCAGGTATCTTGTTTATATGACTGCACATCAATTAGCTCCTTCAACGTAGTTATGAATTAATACGAAACTCGATTACGAAAATGTCAAAACGGTCATCATAGCGTACCGGTACTACAGTTAGCAAAACCAGCCACCCTAAACCGTTATATTTTAAAACGCTATACGTTGTAATATATCGTCTATTGGTCCCATAACAATTTTGAAACATTTCCACACAGGATCGAATGGCACGAAAAAAGGTTGTGTAAAAAAATTCTTTTATCTCTCTGTACTATTGTGTCTAAGTCTGTGAATACCAGTTCGAAATACCTTTGAAATTCGAAGAGATTACTCTAACACCGTTTTTGTGTATTTATAATGGTTATGGTAGCTGACCGTGACATTTCCATGTGTAAAGTTTTAAAGCAAAGCAGCCAGGGGAACCAAACGCCTCATGGCTACTGGAGGGACCAGGACTTGGCATCTTGCACATCCGACATTGAGTTTATTGTAGGATCATTTTTGTTTTGAGTTCACAATGTGTGTGATTTTAAGCTGGGTTTAATAGTTAATTAAATAATTTTTATTGGTTATTTAAAGTCCCCCTAGTCTTCTTAAGTTTGTGAACTCGTGACGACAGTTTTGAGGTAGCGGAGAGTGGGTGGGAGGGAGGATAGTGTTGCCAGAATGTAAAACGAAAGCATTTGAGTTACGTTTTGTGTGCGATTGGAAAAACACTTAATAATAAATGTTATTATTTATTAGTGTAATAAATAAATGCACAGGAAACTAAATAATGAACAGTGTCCTAGAGGCGATAACCACTTTACGTCAATTACATAATGGACAATTTTACTCTGAATTTTGACTTGACTTCGGTGGTGTAACGGTTTACACTATGGGCGCTGGATCAGGAAATCTCGGGTTCGATTTGCTGTAGGACTAATTTGTGAAATTCACTTTTCTAAAAAGATTCTGGTCTGGGTTGCTAGAGTGAATTCCGTAGGTCTGGTTCTCATAGTACAAGGTATTCCCTACATTTGAGATCAAGCCCATTATTTTTTATTATTTATTAGTTACTGGGTTAGGATAATGTAATAACTCTTTAACGCCTTCCAGAAACTTCAAATAATTGCACTCTCAAGACGATAAGATTAAGTTAACTGAAAGGGGAGTTAGAGCACCTGTGACCCGCCAGTCACTGTTCATTTCAGCTAACAACTATAGTTATGTTGTTGTTACTTTAGATTGTATTTTCCTCCTTTGTGCTTGGCGCTCGAGCTGTTATAACAGACAATGAACACAAATACACATACGAAATATGTGTGTACATTTAAGCTATCGCCGTTTCTTCTTCTTTCCTTCTGTCGCTGTCGTCTGACTTGAGGACAAAGACCTTTAACTTAAAGTGATCCTTTGTTCCAAAGTGGTTCTTTGTAAATGTTCAGTAGCAATACCCTACGCTAACGATAAGGAAAACACCGCGACGAAACCTGCACGTCGAAGGCAGTTCACAGTCCTAGGAAAAAGAGTCAGGACCCACATTGGCCAACGGCGAACTATGATCTAAAACGAAAGAAAATGGAGATCCGTCAGACGCATTGAGAGTTGTTGATGATGTTAATGATAAATGTCAAATCTATTTTAGACACACACACACAAATTAAAAAAAAATCACTAGGATTTTATATCTGAGGTCAGCTAGTGTACAATGTAATTAGAAAGGTTGTATATATGTAGACGCAATGGTTGCTGAAGTCATAAATTAAAATACGGTAAAGTTATAATACAAGCAATAACACATTATTCGTAAACAGTAAACAAATTCGTGTCAAGGTAATGCAGAAAATAATAAAGTAAAATATCGAGTTCTTAGGTTTTCGCGATTGTTACACATGAGAAATGAAACTATTTTTCCGGATTTAAATCGCGTATATTTGTTTTTTCAAACAAACCGATTTTTCGGGCCCTTTACAGGTCCCATGGTCACGGTTGACTGAGGTGGTACAGTCTTCAACCAGTTATGTCTAATATTAATGCAAACCACCCTATTTTTTCACTATAGATACAATAGTTATTAATTAAATACCTTATTTTTAATTTTACAAAGAAAACATTACAATTTACGCTACATTTAGTTTTACAAATTATTTTATTGAATGAATTTTTATTAAGTTCAATTTATTATTAATTATTAATAGAAATTAGAATAAACTAAAACATATTAATTAGTACTGCAGTCTTATGTCTGTTTGGGATTTTTCATTAGAGGAAATACTGGATCCCAAACTGGTGGTGCGGAGAAACCATCTTCCCTGTTGAAATTAGGATGTTTTTTAATTTCAATGGCCTCTCGCAGCATCCTGGGTAGATAACGGACTTCTTTTGCAAGGACCTGGGGTATGTCAAACTTTATTGAATGTGTAAGTTTATCCATGACATGCTCGCAGACTGCAGACTTGTTTACACGACGGTGTTTGACATCAGCTATATGTTTTTTGACGCGGGTACAAATAACCTGTAAAGGGCCCGAAACGTCGGTTTGTTTGAATAAACAAATATACGCGATATAAATCCGGAAAAATAGTTTCATTTCCAATAAAGTAAAATGTCATGAAGTAAAATTAATAAAATGTCAGATTCAAAATTAAGATTATAGTAAAGCTAAACTTAAATACTGCTGGGTCCGGTCAATGATTCGAGGTAGAGTCCCGAGGAGAACATAAATTTAGACTCTGAACACTTGAATAGGTCTATTGATTGCATATGTTTAGTATAGTACGAATGCCGCTAGATGGCATTTGTTTATTCATGGAAAAATAACAACTTCTACTAGACGTGTGCTGGGGTTCCACCCCTATGTTGTGGATATTCCCCGGATTCGCACGAAGTGTTCTACATTGGTATAGCGAGCGGCTAGGGAGTGGAATTCCCTACCTGCAGACTTGTTCCCCGAACGCTATAACTTGAACCTTTTTCAAGACGAAAGTGAATAGGCATTATTTAGGTGTGCATGCTACATCCTCGACCTCATCGTCACTTTCCATCACGTGAGATGGAGATCAAATGCGCACTTATTTTTTATTAATAAAAACTTCAACCATTTAATAAAAACAGGGAAGAAACATAAAGGCAGTTCCAGAAAAAAAAAGTTCAGAAGATAATTGGAATCAAAGTTCTGGAAGATTCTAATCTTTCTGTACAATATCATTGAAGCACAGTGTAAACCCTGTATTGCCGAAAAAAGAAAGTACATTGTTTTGCTAGGGCGTTATGTAGGTTATTGCAAACGAGTTGACATTTTAAACCCGGCCCTTAGGCGAGGATTTAAGCATCACGAGTTTACAATAACCATGTTTCCCTTGTAACACATAACATTCTTAAATACATCCGTGAGTAAATTCCACTTCCATAAACCGCAATACATGTTTTATATCTTTAGGATTCGGCGGCAGAATTTAACAGCAGAAAGAAATTTCGTTCAGGCAAGTACTGCCACCTTATCTATTCCTGCAGTCAAACAATAGTGTGAAATTATCATCTCAGAATTTAAAGCTCTGAGTGACACTTGTAGTGCTAGCACAACACGCCGCGACTAGCGCGATAGCGACAGAAAGCGCTAGACTCTATGCGAAAACAGCAGTATCTCGCGCTTTAAGTCGCTATCGTAGCCTAAACTAACCCTACTGATAAGGAGGATGATTCACGTAATCAAACCGTTACGATATCGTATCGATTTAGTTGTTGAACTGCTTTTTCGTAACCACGTGTGACAGTGACCGTCAACGAGTCCAGTGTTAAAGTCGTTCGATCCAAATGTCGTTAAAGCGTATTCTTGTACTTGAATCGACTCTAAACGACAAGTCATACGTATTCTGCTAAAATTTTGACAGTTCTTTCAATAGACTTTCGACGGCTAAATGTCAAATTTCACAATCCAAGATGGCGTTCATTAGTCCGGTACGTTTCGATTCTACTCATATCAACGTTCGTTCAAGTGATTCGTGAATACCCATTTTGGATAGGACTTCGATCGAACGACTACGTAACTTCAACGTTATTTTGATAGCTTGAACTTACGTGAATCGCACTGAAGGACAGGCGGGTCATTTACCACACTTGATATCATTTCAGCTGACTGTCTCAATTTCTTTTTTTAATTATTTTTTACGTCAGATTTCACAAAATTCCAATATTGACTGTTAGCGAAAGATATACATTCTAAACATATTGATTCACAGACAGATATTGATTCTAAACATTCACAAATGTACATAACTTACAAATGACATCATCGACCTCTAAATTAAGAAGCAACC
>NW_020654051.1:1823485-1852969 GCF_003589595.1 Hyposmocoma kahamanoa | reverse complement strand
TATTATAATATCAGTAGTAATTTACGTCACGTACGTTATACGTCAATGTTTATTCAAGAAATCGGTCACTGTGTAATAATTTTTGACGTAAACCCATGCATACAATCTGTTTTTAAACAAACTATTTGGTAACATTTTTATGTCGTTTGCTAGAGCATTATATATTGGGAGACACATACCATTGCATTGATTTTTATGGTAGGACAGATTAGGTACATTATTATAAACCAGTCTGTTTGGATCCCTTATACGTCTACTATGGATATCTCTTCTTTTTTTTAAACATATCTAGGTTTTGTTTAACAAATCAGGCGACTTCAAAAATATAGATACACGGCAAGGGTAATATTCCCAAGTCTTTAAACAAGGGTGCACACGATTGAGTTGTTGAAATACCCCAAAGTTGAGTTACCTCAAAGTATGCCATGGGAATTGTCAACTTATGTCTCAGGCTGACGGGCGCAGTGGCAGTGCCCCTTTGATCTTAGCAATTTAAAGCTCTGAGTGGCGCTGGAAATACTATGGACAGGCGAGTCGCTTACCACCAGGCGCGCTACTTATACGTTCCGACATTTGGTATCATAAAATTAAATATTAGAATGAAATTCAAAAAGAAAGAGTCGATCTTTCAATTTAGACCGCCGTCCTCCCATTAAGCATCCGCCGCTCCACAAAAGAATAGTTGTAAGGAAACATATAACATGTTCACATACAAACGCTTCACTGTCAGACACGGGTCTCCCTAGAGACCGCACGCCAGCTTAAATAATAAAAAATAAAAACAAAAATACGTACATTTCTTTTTTATCTCTGGATTCAGCGTTAAATCTTACGTAACTCTATTCCCGATGTTGCACATTTTTATTTCAACCTGTATTTTCAAGTACAGTCAAGAGCACAATAAGCTTGCACGTATTCTTGAACCTGTACATGTAAAACTTTTAGCTGAGAATATTTTGATATTTTCTGGAGTATCGGTAACTGTCATCATCAAAACATTGTACGTTCCGCTACAGGGCACGGGTCTCCATTAACGCGTGTATTTATTAACTTCATATATTTTCCAACAGACAGACACACAGGTTTCATCAACATGTTTTCACCTTCATCGTTAGCGAGAAGTTGCACATGAAATCAAATAATGTCGTAACTCAAAAATTATAGAATTGAGTTCAAAAAATTACTAAATGGAACAAAAAAATTCATATTCTCGTGTGAGTATAAGTTATTACGAGGAATACGTTCGCAGGCAGGGAATTCCACTTCCCAGACCCTCGCCATGTAAATGTGGAAGCGAATCGAATGAAAGCTTCATGCAAATCCTGGGAATATCCACAATATCGATGGGTCCTAAGTATAAGAGCCAAACTAACAATTTGATCATTTTCACTTTTTTCATTTCATGACAATGTATAAGGTAGCGTTAAAACAAAATCAAAGATATTCAAGGAAACCTCGAAATACAAGGAAATCTTGAAAATATACCAGATTGAAAGTTTGGAAGCGTCTCCTGTAAAATTGTGATTTTGCGCTTTGGCCCTTATACATAGGATCCATCGATATAGGAACCCTAGCCTACTACGTCTAGTCCCCCGATGATTTTTTTTTTTTTATACATGACAGGCAAATGACTCCACTCCACCTGATGTTAAGTGGAAAGTGGTATCCAAACGCGAAGGAACCTAGTGCAGCGATGAAACCCTCACTGCACTAGCCACCTCCACCCTGCCTGCCTACAATATGCCTCTTCACGCCTCGTTTGAAGGACCCCATATCATAAAAGAGAGGGAAGACATGTGCCGGAAGGGAGTTCCATTTGTCAACCGTGCGGCAGAGAAAGGAGCCACCAAACCTTTTAGTACGCGATGGAATGCGGCAGGTAGTGAAACGGTGACTACGAAGGCCAGCACGCGTGCTTCTAAGCAGGAACGGGGAAGGGGGGATGCACTCACCATGGCACATGCGGTAAAAGGCGCTAAGCGATCCAACATCTCTACGCAGTTGCAGAGGTTCAAGGCGTGATGAGACCTCTTCGTCGCCTATAATTCGAGTAGCACGACGCTGTAATTTATCCAAGGCATCGAGTAGGTACTTGGCGGAGCCGTCCCATAAGTGCGAACAATACTCAACGCAAGACCGGACCTGACAGCAGGCATAACTGGTCCGGCGTGAAAAAACGTCGCACCTTGTTCAGGACTCCGAGTTTCCGTGAGGCTGTTTTGATCACAGATTCGATGTAGCTCCTTGGATTCAAATCACAGCAGATTTCCATACCGAGCAAGGTAAAACTGCTCTGAGGTGAGAGTGCTGTGCTCATCAGAGAAGGCATGGGAAGGAACGGCGACAATTTTTGGATGGAAAGGGGAAGCGAAATTAAAACAAGCAGTTCCATTGGAATAGTTATAGTATACCGATAACCAGACAACTATACGGCAGTGTTCAAGGCTCTCCAGCTTTTCCTCTACTAAATCCGAGTCACCTTGCATATGCATTCATAATTTTTTCTGAAGCGGCAATAACAATAAGTTAGGTTTATTGTCACGATATTTGCCTTAATTTCGTATTGGATAATCTACGATTGTTCTGATTACATAGGGTTATAAGAACTTTAGGTCGGTTAAAGGATTTTAAAGGTTTGACACCATGTTTATCTAAATTAGTCATCAATCAATTCATACTAATTCTTACCTTGTGAAAGAGTTCGTCCAGGGAAGTACTGCCAACGTACCTATTTCTGCCGCCAAGCAGTAATGTGACCGGTTTCGGTTAGGTGTTCCGGTTTTAAAGGGTAAGGGTGCTGGTGAAATTACATGCACATGGGACTTGTTAACTTATGTCTCAGGATGACGGGTGCAGTGGCTATGCCCCTCCGATCTTTGCATTTTAGAGCTCTGAGTGATACTGTAACTGTTATAGACAGGCGTGTCGCTTACCACCAGTCCCACGGCATATTCCTCCCGTTACTTGGTTTCATAGAAAAAAATAATTTAAAAAAGTGAAATTCAGGAATCACATACCTACATATACTGTGAAGTATAACATCATCATTAGGGTACATGAAAAGTTGTTTCTAGGCTGTTAAGCCTTCCACTTGCTACGATCCTGACACAATTCTTTTGCGTCATACATGCTCAACGTTTAAGACCAGGTGGCCTTTCTTTTAAGACGTAAGTTCGCCTTTGGCTGCCCTTACCAATTTTCCCGCTCTCACTCGCCTTACAAATTCATTTTTCTTTACATGACCGAACCAATGGATGCCTAATCCCTTTCTCTATAGGGCGCAACAGAAAGATGTAATCATATTTCAAGGTCATATTTAGTTAAAGGCGTGGAACACATTTTCAGTATTAATATATTTCCCTCTATATTATTTACGGAAGTTTCAGATTAGCTGAATACTCACTAAAATCGTAACAAGCATTACACAGCTCTCGATCAAGGAGCTGGGTATGAAGTATGAACCGTAAGGAGTGGAGGAGGCTACACTGATAAGAGCCGGGTTCTTGAATAGGTTGATAATAATGATAAAGTCCCCAACACATGTTGGGCGAGCCTTAAAAACTCGTGCCTAGTAGTGGGACGTGTAATGGGTTGAAGATGTGGATAGTAATGACGTATTGGTTTTTTTCTAAAGATACTGATACACGTCTATCCTTTCATATTACCTGACGGAAACTGAAGTTGTGAACGATTACCATCTTCAGAACTAAACTCACATATTTAATTTGTAAACAAAAGATATAGGAAATGTAACTATTTTTCCGGATTTAAGCCGCGTATATTTGTTTTTTAACCGACTTCAAAAAAAGGAGGATGTCCTCATTACGACTGTATGTATTTTTTGTATGTATGTTACGCCATAACTCCGGTATTTGTGAATCGATTTTTATGATTCTTTTTTTGTTGGAAAGAGGCTATCTCCATAATGGTCCCATTTAATTTTGAAGAAAATCATAAATCTCTAAGGATGGTTGTTCACTAGCGCCTAAATTTTATTTTAAGGAGCAATTATTTTAGTGGTTGATTTTGCTATTCTCCAATTTAAGGCGCTAAACTCTCTCTATATACTTTGAGTAGTGAGAACCAATTTTTATTATATCCGGATATTTATGAATCCGGGTTTGCGCACTTTCCGGTAACCGATTTCAATAAAACTTGATAATTATATGTACATATTTCCACGTACTTTTGAGGTAGGTTCTTTTAGTACTCTGTACTGGGATTATTATTATACAATAAAAACAAAAAGTAAAAACAATAGAGATGATAATTTCATACAGAATATCAAATTTAAGATATATTCTTTAAAATAATGTCAGTGTCGATGGCCGTTTTGACAAATGACCGCTCATCAAGTTTCATATTAATTCATAACTATGTTGAAGAAACTAATTAAATTGAAATTTATTGAATGTATAATTTTATGCATTTGTTTTTCGAAATTTAAACATTTGAAATCTAGTACAATCGTCACTTATAAGGTCGCTGGCCACATTTTTATTATCATTTTATTAAAACTTTTTACTGAGCTACTTCTTGCAGAAGCGACTCGCATTTGATTATGTTTTCTTCAATAATGAATTGAGATTTCATCTCACTATTGTAATCTGACAAGAAGACACGACCAAAGGACAGACAAAGACCTCAAAATTGTATTTTTATTCATTGAATAGTCCGCTTACTGCTTGTTACCTAGCCACCAATATAGCCATCTAAACATGCCACAACAAGGGTCGAGAGGGTCAAACGCGGCCGTGGTCTTGCACGACAGCGCCCAACATGATTCCAACATGTTCCGCCTTGGACAAGCATGTACACGATCCCTTTGTGATGGCATGCCCATGATCTTGTCATAGTTCTAATTAACGACGTGACATATCGCCTTAAAAGACAATGGAGTAGATATTGTGACTCCGAACCCTGAGTCTTAACTAATTGGTAGATTTTAAAATACTGTTCCCTTTTTAAATGTAACTGAGTGAATGGGATCGTAAACATTTTTAAGCCCCGAAGCAAAACCAGGGGAGTTAAAAATTTAAAACCTTTTCTGTGTATCTGTGTGCTTGTAGCATCGTAGCTAAAACACGGATGGACTGATCTCTACTTTATTGAGGATTATAATATAATTTTTTACCATTACATTTTATGCCCATCTCTTTTTCCAGTTAGCAGAGATATCCAAACGCCTGGGTTCTAAACCGGCGCTTTGTTAACCAGGTTAGAACCCATTAACGCCCAAAGTCGGGGGCTAAAACTATTTACAACTATTTTTTTATTCATTTGTTTATAATATCAAGTGACAGGACGAACAAGTCGTACGCCTGGTGGTAAGCTACATGCCTGTCCATAACAGTTGCAGTGCTACTCAGAGCTTTAAATGACAAAGATTTGAGAGGCACTGCCACTGCGCCCGCCATCCCGAGACGTAAGTTGATAAGTCTCATGTGCCTGTAATTTCACCAGCACCTTTGCCCTTCAAAACCGGAACACAGTAATGCTGACATTACTGCTTGGTGGCAGTAATAGGTAAAGTGGCAGTAAGACCTTGGACAAACTCTTTCACAAGGAGCTCTTCTGCTACTAAATATATATTTTATAGTATACTTTTAAACTTTTGCGTTTCATTGTACTAAAATTTGACAATGGGAATAAACTCGTTTACATACGAATAGGTGTTTTTCACACCTACCTAGTTTCCCGACGTTTCGGCCAGGTTGCACTGGCCGTGGTCACGGGCTGACTGAGATGTGGTGACGTGTGGTCGCTGCTCATCTCTGCCAGTTAGTGTAAGGATCTCAGTCATAAAATGAATACTTATTTTACTTCCATTTCTCCGATCGACTTGAAATTTGGTATAGCTTAGATCTGATGCTGGTACCTGGACTGTCTGCTGACAACCCAACGCTTCAACTACTTACAGAATTGGTAAAGACGAGTTGTCAGTTTACAATAAATTTTTACGTAATGTACGTTAGATATATGTCTTGTAGTCATTCTGCATTTACTGCCGTAAACGTTTCTGTCATCCCACTCAGACGTATCGGTCATTTAGGAACAGTCTCTCGACACACTCGAGAAAAACTCGCGTGTCAGAATACCTACTTACTAAGAGCGTCCACCCACTATTCTCAGACTTGAACCATCTGTCGAAACATTTAGGCGCCGGCTGAAAGACCTTTTCTAGGAAATTTCTTTTGTACTCTGTAAATGAATTTACGGATTTAAAAATGTAACGCTATTGGGTATTAGACAGCCTCACTGGCCGAACTGTTTTTTAATTTGTGGTTGTTTATGTGTGTGTCCATGGCACCCGCGACACAGGATTTCCCTAGTGCGGGGCTATGTTGAGTGTGTGCGTTATTATTATTATTATTGTAGTATTATCTATTTTATTTCAATTTTTATCCCATTGACATACTTTTGTATATTTGGAAAATGATATTTATATGTAATTTAATGACAACTGTAACAAACCTACTTTATGCAATAGACGGCCTTAAGCCAGATTGTTCACTTTTAGTTCTTTAAGAATCCACCAGATGGCATTGACCCATTTGGCATTATTTCTGAATCGCGGTGTTAAGATTTTCCCTCGAATGGTGCCTACTCGAACACAATGTTGTTAATGTGAAGAGAAATCTGAGAATACAGAGAGCTCAGTAAGGCAACCAGGAGTTGAGTCCCTTCTTGGGAACTGCTACCCGGATCTTCTGACATTTCGTACGCTCATATTGGGTGAAAAACCTCATCTCGCGGAACGGTTTCCAGGAGTCGGGTTCCCTTCTGGGAACAACTGCCCGGACCTTCCGCATATAGGGTGAAACTGTATCGGCGACATACAAGGTGAAAATGAAAATTTTCTGAACAAACAATTTGGAGTTTCACTTGGCTTGTTTTGGTAATCTCATCCAACGGAAGAAAGAACCTCCCGAACCTTTACACAACAATATTGTTATTAATGAATTGTAAATTTTCCAATTATTATGTCTTTTCATCTTATAATTTTCAATTTTGTTTGACGATCTCAATATAATTTCTTATACTTTGACATAATAGTGCAATTTGTACTGTAATATTATATTTGAGAAATAAATGAATCTGAAATCTGATTGGCGCGGTATACCGTAAACCGAAACGATTCCTTTCCGCTCTTACCCAAGCCACGCCAGTCAGGAAAGGCGTGTTAAAATATAGGCGCTCGGTAAGCTTTCGGTAATGCATATACCGACCGTACCGATGCCATACCGCTATTGCACCGCCGAATCAGGAAACGGTCCTAATTTAAGTTTTTATTTTTTGACCGACTTCGAAGAAACGGAAGAGGTTCTCAATTCGATTGTATGTTTGTTTTGTATGTATGTTACGTGACAACGTTATGCATTTGTGAACCGATTTCGATGGTTCTTTCTTGTTGGAAAGAGGGTATCTCAGGACGGTCCCATTTCAATTTGGAGAAAATATTCCACCTCTAAGGGCGACAAAGAAGGGGATGAATGTCTTTTGAGGTCAGTTTTTTAGTACTCTGTACTGAGATTATTAATCTTTCAAGTTCTTTGGCTATTCAGGTAAAGAATGAGGACAAATTTTACTCATACAGAAAGGTTCAAAACTTTAGCAGTTGCCGTTTGGTTTTCAGTTACGTATAAGACCGCAAATGGAGAGTTCTAATTATACATAATTAATGATAGCCTGTCACACACCAAAAATATACAATAATACAATACAATATCGACAGGAAATGAAACTATATTTTCAAAATCGTGTAAGTATATTTGACAGGTCCCATGGTCACGGTTGACTGAGGTGGTACAGTCATCAACCAGTTATGTCTAATATTAATGCAAACCTGTGTCTAATATTATTTTTCACTATTGGTACAAAAGTTATTCATTACGTACCTTATTTTTAATATTTTTAAAGAAACATTACAGTAATTCCAGGATTTTAGAGCGAGGTGTCCGCTCTGTGTCATCGCAACCTTGAAGATTAATGTACTCTGTCTATTAGATATCCGCTAACTATATCCCTTACATACTTCTATACAGGTACGTATTTCATAATAGATTTAATGGATACCATTTAATCTTGGCAATTATCCCACAAATGCTACTTCATAATTTAAGAATCGTCGAGAAAACTAAAGCAATTATTTAATTCTCCTCGCAGTTACAAAACTTATAAAGAATTGACTATCAATAAAATCGTTTGCGACCGACCGCCATAAATTTCTTCACGCCGTAGTCGGTATGGACTTTATTTCCTGTTGCTTTCTACATTAACCCGTAGTCTAGACTTTGTTTGAATATATTTTGGGATGAAAGTTTCAGATTGTAGGTTACACTTGAATGGACTGAAATACGATCAGGGTGTTTTGTGTATGTCAATATTCGTTTTGTTTTTTTGTCATCTTCGTCATGATCATGTACCGCCCGATTTCTGCCACTGCGTACATGCCTCCCGTAGTTTGTGCTATCCACCATGATTTACTCATATCACCTATCTATGGTCCGCAACTTTGGCCATGTCCACCCATCTCGCTACAGGACGCAGAACGTCTCAAGTTTCTATAACCATGTCCTGGCCACCATTATCGCTTTACTCTGTCTTAACCACGTCTTGCAAACTTTTATTCCATTTCAAGTTTGTTATCCGATCTTTTGAGTCCTGGGCCTTAGTTCGTTTCCGGAGTTCAGAATTCGAAACAGTATGAGCTTGAGGCATGACAATGTAGACGCTCTGGTATGAGTCCAGTTACATCTTAGGAGCTTTGTGTGCATTTTTTGTATCAATTACACAATGAAAACACACATAGAACACCACAAATGACACCCAAACTCACGAGATAAATAAATGTAGGCCATAGAAATAATCCGGGCCTGGCAAACCAGCATGACTAAATAACGTAAGTTCTTATAAATAACGCGTCAAAAGGTGTTCCTTCAAGCTTTTTATGTTTTCTTCTGCGTGATTTTAAAGGGATGGTTCAATACAAAGGAATATTTCAGAGTTTGAAAAGAAATCAACCCCTAAACTGGCGCACACCATGCAGCGCTACCTTATTAATGTTAATTCATTCATTAATGGTAACTACGAAAGGAAAATGTGGTGGACAATTTTAAGGGAAAACGACCTCGCAGCAGAGCACCTCATCTCTGGTGCTATCAAGTAACTGACCTCACAGGTCTTTCTGATTTAAGCGCCCTGAGAGAAGTCGAAAATCGAACCAAATTTAAAAAGAATAAGAACGAGGTTTAGCCTCTTTTCTTACATGATCTGTAACACGATTTATAAATATACATACGTATATGGTAGGTATAGCGTCTGGCACGGTAAGCTAGAAGACGTCGGTTCGAATGGATTTTTTTCTGAGTGTTCGATCGTTGTATTAATAATTATAACATACATACATATTTCTTACACCCAGCAACCAACATAATTTTTAAAGTTCCAAGTGTCATAAAAGATTTTGTCTGTATTGGCTAATGTATCTTACATTTAGTTTTGAGAAACGGCCTTTGTAATGGTTTTAGTTTGATACTTCGATACTTCATACTTGTAGCGTGTTTCATGTTCTGTGTTGTTACAATAAACAATTTTTATCATTATTTTATTTATAAAACATTGCCAGTGTCTAAACGATATGAATTATCAAACTAACCAGGACTATCATTCCATTGAATAAGGTTGTTTTTAACAGGTGTTGAAAGTATTCAGCAGTCGAACAAACATAAAATTGATCCCTTTGGGACCTATAAACACTTTTGGCTAGCTTGACCTTTCAAATAATTTTGGTTTTGATTTATACCATTGTACAGTAAGACAAGTTAACTTCATACAAACGTAGCAGCGCGGTTAGTATGTGTGCAAGCACGCACACATTCGTTTAATGTCACGGTGCACTCACGTTGCCAAGCGCTAGTCGTCACATGCACCATTAATTATGAATTGAAGCGGTCACACAAGTTATTTATATAAGCTATATATAGTTTACAGATTGGGAAGACGAAGTGTGGTCAGGCAACCAATCATAAAAAATATTGTTATTCCTACCACTTTGCATTTACAAGCCCAATTGTTCTGAATAAAACGCAAAATGCCTCAGCGTCCAGTTACTCGCCCGCGCGCCCGGAATGCTATCTTAAGTTGAAACGTAAAAGTTAAATAAATAGAGCATATTTTGTCATGACATTTAGATGCGCGCGGCGTGAGCACGATCAAAATCGTGTCGAATAAACGCGCCCTAACGACGGCCCGTAACAGGGGTCTAAACAAATGGTTGTCGACTGTACCTCAATCGGTGTTCATGAGTCAAAATTGAAACTCAGTAAGAAAGTGACGCTGCGAAAGCAATATTTCTGAATAACTGGATTAAAATCTTTGTTTACTCTGAATGGCGGTATACTCGCTGTTCTTTATGAACTCTTTTGTTGTTCGCTGATCTGCGGGAGGAAGTAATTATTATGTAAATGTGAAAATTTATCTCTGGATAATTCAGAGACAAAGATGTTCTAAAATTTTGATAAGAAATGGTTAAGATAAAGAGAATATGCAAATTTTGCAAAAATGTTAAATGAAATTAACGTAAAATTATATCCGAGTTTTTAACCGACTTCAAAAGTAGTAGGACTATATGTTTTTTTTTATGTATGTTATGCGATAACTTTTTGGAAACCGATTTTGATGATACTTTTATGTTGGAAAGAGGATACCTCAGTAGTGCTCCCATTTAAATTTGAAGAAAATATTCAACCTCTAAGGGTGGGTAAGTATTGGATGAATGACCTTTAAGGTCGGTTTTTTAGTACTCTGTATTGTATTTTTATATGATACCAAGTTACATGACAAATAACCGCTCACGCGATACATGCAGCCGTAGACGCATACCACACCTAGAGGTGCCGGTGATGATTTTATACCAATTTATCGGATATCGAAGTTATAACAGGTAAAAGAACTAATATTAATTGCTATTTCGGTAACTACTCTAGCAAACCATACAGTTTTTAATGCCTGGGTCTGTCATTTAAAAAAAATAAACAACTTCAAAAATACGTCACGACAATCGTGTGTGTTATTGTTTGGGCTGGTGATTTCGGTGTTTATTTATTGAAAACATACCGTAAGTAGCGTTTTTTAAGTTTACCCTGAATATAAATGTTTATAAACTATACTTTAAGGAGTAATTTCATGGTAAACGTTAGAACCACTCAAACGGAATATTATCATATTTATCCAAGTACACCAAAAATTTCATTAGTGCTTTTTAAGTGCAGGATTTGCGGTGTATTACTGCATTTTATTTGAGATGTTTTTGTTGGTAGTACGGAGGGTATTTCTTTAGCAATGCAAAATAATAATTTTTATTCACAAAAACTTGTATTTAAACTGAATGCTTTTCTAATTTGCGACACCAAATAGCCGCCATTTTGCGGTAGGAGGAGCGCATCGCGTGAGCGGATAAGTCGTGCGCCTAGTGGTAAGCGACACGACTGTCCATAACAGCTGCACAGAGCTTTCAATTTGAGGGGCACTGCCACAGTGCCCGTCTCCCCCAGACATAGTTACAAAGTTCCATGTGCCAGTAGTTTCACCAACACCTTTACCCTTCAAAACCGGAACACAGCAAGGGCGCATTTACTCGGCGACCACGCAATCGCCGGTCGGAGTGCCGGCCGCATGCGGGTGAGGCTGGATTGAATTTGGTCTATTATTCAGAGGAACTTAAATGTTGTTGCCTAATAAATAGAATTCTGATTCGCCATTAATATACATGAAGGCGTGGTAACTCTTACGCTTAGCGACAGAAATACATTGTTAAGTGTACATACCCTTACATAACGTACGTAAGGGTGCGTGTATTTAACAACTACATCAAAAATTTGAACGCCGAGCACAAAAGATCAAAGCACAAACTAACTGCATTCCAATCATGATTACATTTAGTTGAAATGAAGCATAGCCAAGGGGTTATAGTTGCTTAAACTCGGTTCTAATTAACTTAAACTTAATCCTAACTTGAGAGCATTGTAAGTCACACAGATTATAGTTTATGGAAATGCATGTACGTATGTGTTACATTTTGATCAGTTAATGGAAAGGATTGTTTGGAAGTCAAAGACAAAATCAAATCAAAATCAAACTAATTGAATGTCAATTCAATAAAAATTTAAAATACAGTAAATAGCGTCATCTCTCGCCAGGGCTGGTAACTGTAAAGTTATCTAACTGGGTGATAAAACTTTCATAGATTTCTCATAGATGGCGCTACGACTAAAAAGTCGTTGAAAAAACCAAATACAAAGATACGACGCAAGCACATAGAAAAATTCGTGAGGTTCGCTGGTTCGTTCCGTGGCTTAGTTGGTATAGCGTCTGGCACGGTAAGCTAGAAGACGTCGGTTCGAATCCGGCCGGATCGAAGGAATTTTTTCTGAGTGTTCGATCTTTGTATTAATAATTATAACAAACTAATGGAATAATTTCACAAAAACTAATTGAATGTCAATTCAATAAAAATTCAAAATCAAATAATCATGTATTCCGTGTAAAATGTTTACACTTGAAAACATCATTTTTTGAGCTACTGCTCGTTCACTGTGCTGAATTTGCTGATTGTTCTTTTCAAATAAACTTAAATGCCATGGAATACACTTTGAATTATATTTGTGTGGAACCTAGACTCATGTCGTCTTTCCTATCATCTGTATCTATCACGTAGTCTTCATAGGAAATTAAATTATTTTTCTGGTTTTAAATCGCGTATATTTGTTTTTTCAAACAAACCAACGTTCATTGAGTCAACCGTGCCCATGGGACATGTAAAGAACCCGAAGCGTTGTTTTGTTGGAAAAAACAAATATACGCGATTTAAACCCGAAAAAATAGTTTAATTTCCTATGTTTAAAAATCGCGAAAATCGAAGAACTCGATACGTATGCTTAAATTTTGTAATATGACTTTTCAAATATTATAATCTTAATATATGCTCCAGAATGTTATAGTAAAAACGAATACAGTTTCCCACAAAATTATGTATAATTTTTGCGGACATACAAAATATTTCAATTAATGTACAGTGATGCACACAGTCATATCAATAACAGACACTAGTCTCCTTAAACTTTTCTCTGAGAGAAACACAAGTAACTACTCGGTACAAAAAACGTAGAAGAATATTTTAATACTTGTAGCTTGATTATTATAAACACTATAATTTCGATGTTTTCAATGGGATTTAAATCAATAAACAGTCAAACTGTTTGTTTGCCTGGTTGAACTTGCTGTGTTTGGGCTCATTAATTTGGGCTCTACGAGTTGTTCGCTTACGAAAGGTGACTTATTGAACGTTTTGAAGCTCATTGTTGCATCTCTGTACGAACTAATTAATATAAGTGATTACGTGCACACATGGCTATTTGGAGTATCAGCAGACCAGCAATATAATTTAGTGTACCTAGACAATGCAACAGAACAAACACAACAGTAAGGTTCACGAGCTGTTGTTGGTTTGCTTCACGATTGCTATTTTGAAAAATACCATCGGAACGCATTTCGTGTCATTCATTAATCATTAAGCAACTACTCTGGGAAGGTCTTTCCTCTGGAATTTGAAAAGTCAATTTAAGACAGGTATTTGCACATTTTTGACTACCACAATCAACAACAATTTTAATTCATTTCACGGCAGCCAATGGACATAATCAGGAAGGTAGGCATGATCAGGTTCAGTGTGATACCATGGAGAAAACATATGAGAGAATTTCTATAGCATACACTACTCCTTTGCAACTACAATAACGTGAAGACATTTGTATATCAAACGGAAACAAATTCTCAAAATCAAATTACCTATATCGAACATGAAATCCATAAAATATTTCTTCTTCTTTTTCATCCTCTGTTCACCTAATATTGAGTGCAGATCTCTTCCAATTTTCTTCCAAACCTTTCTCATACAATTTGCTCATACTACTTTGAAAATATCGTCAGTCCAGCGCATTAGCTGCCTCTCTCTGGGTCTCCACTCGAGCATCTGTCTGTCCTATTTCTTATCTTGGCTGCGACATATACTTATGGCCTACCATTTTCACTCCTCCTGGCGAACACCTCTTGACTTTATCGATAAGATTATTCTTCTTCGAGTCTCTATGATCCAGAATGGATCTCGGAGAGAGATATCCAACATTGCCCGTTCCATAGCTCTCCAAATGATCTATAACTTTTGAACTGTCTGTATTGTCAGTGTTCATGACTCAGCTCCGTAAAAGATTTAGGTAATGCTTATAAACAACGCAAAACATCGACGTTACCATCTATACAAAAAATTATTCCCGAAATATATTGGCTGAGCAAGATTGTTTACTCAATAACTCCGATTTCGCAAGGGCAATTTATTATAGAGAAAGATTGTTTCCTCATTTAAAGATACACGCTGTATCTATAATATTTGTTCATATTTGTACTCTTCTTTTGATATACGTAGTATAAAAAGAATCATTAAGTTAATATACGTGTTTGTACTGGCACTGTCTCTTGTAACATCTTGTGTTACATCATGTTTGGAGCAAGTAAACGAATTATTATTATTATATTACTGTCATCATTATCACCATCATCATCATCATATAGATAGACAGTCTCACAGGAATCTAAATGAATAGGTTATTTAGGTAACAAACGGTCTTATGTACTATCAACAATGTCATCCACGAATTACTATAACAATGTTCATGTTGCTTTTTAATTTTTTTAGTAGCAGTAGAGGTCCTTGGAAAAGATTTCATCCTAGGAAGTACTGTTACCTTACCTATTTCTGCCGCTAAGCAGTAATGTCAGCATTACTGTATTCCGGTTTTGAAGGGTAAGGGTGCTGGTGAAACTACAGGCACATGGGACTTATTAACTTATGTCTCACTCAGGGTGACAGGCGCAGTAACATTGCCAGTCAGATCTTTGCGATTTAAAGCTCTCTGTGGGACTGCAACTGTTATAGACAGGCGTGTAGCTTACCACCAGACAACATGTTCGTCCCGTCACTTGATGCTATAATAAAATATATAATAATAAACGTTGTTCTCTGGAAAAAGAAAAAAACTAAAAAAAATTGTCTTGTTTTGTCCAAAGACGTCATATTCTATATAATAAATGGAAACTACACGTAAATTTATAGCGCATTCAATTATCATTCCCTGGGCCTTTATCTTCCTCCAAATGGGGGCAAGGTCAGTCCACCCTCACCAGTACACGGTTAGTGATGGTCTCTCGTGAATTCATAGCGCTGGCCGGATATCCCGTCACGCAGTACTCATAAACATTATCATACGGTCTTTTATCAGTGCCAAAACGCCCTCGGCTTATGAACTAATGACAGCAAAAAACTTGACGACAATCGATGTCTGAAAACTGGGCAGACAGCTAGTGTAGAGCGTGAAACACAGAGGGTGCGGGTCGGGTGCGTGTCGGGTCGGGAGGGCGGCGGATCTAATTCTATGTATTTATATGGACTACCACGCACCGATCGAGGGCGCGTGAGCCGCTGCACTCCCGACCCGACACGCGCCCGACCTGCACCCGCTCTCTGTGTGTTGCATGCTTAAGATGCGACCTTCGTAGTCCCCTCCAATGTCCACGTAACTATGAGAGACACAGATACCGCCGCCAAAGCAGACGAGAACCGCAATGGGCTTCAAATTGCAAATCTCAATCAGTTCTACAGCACGAAACTGCCTCCGTGGCCGAACGGTTACCGTGCCGGATTACCACGCAGAGGTCCCAGGTTCGATTCCCGGGCCGGGAGAAATAGTTGTATGGCCTACAATTATTTCTCTCGTGAGTTTGGGTGTAATTTGTGGTTGTCTATGTATGTGCCCATGGCACCCGCGACACAGGGTTTCCCTAGTGCGGGGCTATGTTGAGTGTGTGCGTGTGTGTGCGTTACGAAGGAAACCCTGGGTCCCTGAGGATCATAGATAAAACTCCTCGCTGTGGAGCTTTCAATTCGCCTCGTGGACACCTCTTGTGACAAGATGGCTACTTCCATCAAAGAATAAGCAATGGCAATCCATTCAAAAAGGGAATGTTATCTGCCTCTTTCTTTTCTTCCTTTAACTAGATAAGCTGACGGTAGAAAATTCCAATTTCTTTTTTAATTTTGTTCCCTATTACTTAGTAAACCACTCTGTATCTATGTTTAAATATAAATATATTAAAGATATACGTATATTACATTAACTACTGGTATAATAATAAGCTTCCAACACCCGCGATATGACAAACACAGATAGTTATTACAACAATACAAATTTGACCTTGGGCTGAAATTATTAATGCGTTTGTAATAATGGACAGCCCGTTTTATATTGGTACTGGATTTTGGAACCCTGTGTTACGTTCAAAATTTAATATTATAATAATTATCAAAGTAAATGCATATTATAACTGCCTCCGTGGCCGAACGGTTACCATGCCGGACTGCCACGCAGAGGTCTCAGGTTCGATTCCCGGGCCGGGAGAAATATTTGTATGGCCTACATTTATTTCTCTCGTGAGTTTGGGTGTAATTTGTCGTTGTTTATGTGTGTGTCCATGGCACCCGCGACACAGGGTTTCCCTAGTGAGGGGCTATGTTGAGTGTGTGCGTTATTATTATTGTATTTATTTTAAACTCTCGCCTCTCCCAAGGCCTAAAAGATTAATTTTGAATTTTTAAATGGGAGAGGCGGTATTTCCCGGCAATGGCACAGTCGGCCGGGGTCAGGGACTCAGGTCCAAGAATCGGCGAACAATACGTGCCGTATCGAGCAGGACCGCCTTCTGCATTTGTGCTGGAATTTTTGTGTCGAGATACTTCCGGCGTTTCTCGGTTTCAGCTTTCACGAGAACCTCGTCATGCGGGATGGTGACGTCTACAAGAAATACCCTCGACTGCGATCGATCCAATATCACAATAACAGGCTTATTCACAAGAATAGTCCTGTCCGTGATAATAGATCGATCCCGATAGATTTTGGTGCGGTCATCTTCGAGTATTGGCTCCGGTGAATACTTGTAATATGGCAACGTCTGTTGCACTAGTCCTGCTAACACTGTGTTAGCAAGTACTCAGTGTTAGCAAGAGCGGAACAACCGGAAACAATATGCAACAATATATATATATATATATTTATATTATTATTATTGTTATTATTACTATTATTATACAGCTAAGTCATTATTATTTACGGGTTATCCTTTGTTGATTAATTTGATAAAATTTTGATAACCGATTTAAACGTAATCTTATTTATTTCAATGATGAGTATCTATCGATCACATTAAGTACCACCGTCACATTAATTATAACATGCGTAACACATGCACGTTATCGTGATAGCAACACAGATGTTTTTGTATAATGATGTTTTTGCGCACCAAAGATTATTCGAATGGTGGGAATGGTCAGCAGCTTTTTTTTTGTTTCTACAAAAATTATTACAATACCTAAAAATACAGGCCGCTTTCATTTTGTGTGTTTAATTCACATTTGTTGCTTGTTACTTACGACCATAACGAAGCTGTAAATGAATAATAATAACTTAGTATATCCATTGACTTACAAATGAATGGACGACGGGTCTAATACAAAAACCACGAAAAAAATGTCCCAAGTCAACCTATTCGAAATTTAAATTGTAATGTCATCGCAGTATCGCGCTGTCAGTCGAACAAATGAAGACTAAAGCGGAGTTTGGCGCTCTGTATACGATTTTAGCGCCTTACAAGTGCGGACACTTTTTAGCGCGTACCCGACGTCCATATAATTGTAAGTCAATGAGTATAGCAAACAATTTTATTAACCACCTCGTGACGTCTGCACTACTTTGTAATGGGATAGCTCAATAAAACAACGATTGGTTTTGGTTCATACCAATGTCTAGCGTCATAATATAGAGAGCGGGCGGCGGCCCGTAATGTACCTTTATTTTCTACACACCACAGAACAAGTTTACAAGCAACATGGAACAACTGTCCATTATTTTTAGCAGCAGTAGAGCTCCGAGTGGAAGGGTGCGTCCAGGGGAGTACTGCCACCTTACTTATTTCTACCACCAAGCAGTAATGTGAGCATTACTACGTTCCGGTTTAGGGTAATGTAAAATTACAGGCACATGGGCCTGCCAACTTATGTCACGGGGTGACAGGCGCAATGGCAATGCCCCTCAGATCTTTGCGATTTAAACTCTGGCATGTAGCTTACTTAGGCACACGACTTGTTCGTTACGTCACTTGATAATATAAAAAAAAAGCTTTTCCATTATCATTTTGTTTTTTTTTTGTACGAAATTAAAATATGATGAAATGTATATATTAGTATAACTATTCCTGTATAGTATCTAATGGATCATGAACATTCTCTTTGTTGAAAAAGAACAGGTAAATTATGCACTGCGCATACAGCGCAAGATGGCGACGACCGATAACAGACCGATAGGCAAGATCATGTTTTGTCTTAATCTACAGACAATGGAACAGTGCACAAGCTATTATGCACAGAGACCTTAAATTACGCTAGATACAGCGTGTTTTACAACTTTTCTTGGTTTTCATGGCGCCATCTTTGAGGTCCCGAGTTTGAATCTGGGCCGGGTTAATGTAGAAAATTAACCTTTGTATATAGTCTCCGGTCTGGGTGTTTACGGTACCGTCATTGTTTTCCGATTTCTACAACACAAATGCTTTAGTTACTTACTTTGGAATCAGAGCAACGTAATTCTGATATTTAAACAAAACTTTTACTTAACACTCAAACTGTATTATGTTCGGATATTGCAACAATTATACATATAGAGATAGGCGTGTAGCTTACCACGATATAAAAAAAACTACTTTGTAAACAATTTCAACTTAATTAAACAGTTTCTTGTACCTTATAAATGTAATTTCAAATAATTTTCGAATACACGATTGTTTCGAATGTATATTACAAGGAAGAGTACCTCAATAATTAACTTTCTAAAGTTGAATTTGCGAAAAATATCTTGCCAAAGATGTCTTACTGTGTGTGGTTTCTGATTACGGTTAGAGTCCTACAATATAAGTTACAAGGTGACACCGTATTTCGCTTTTTATTACTTGTCGAGAGATTTTCAACAGTTACAATGAAACATCCATTCAATTAAATTTTGAATGTTATAAAGAATATGGCAACAACAAAATATGTTAACATTAGAATAGAATAGCTGTAACAGTCAAACAAACCCTTTTTGAAATAGGAGTGCCAAGTTTGTGTAAATGATTGACATAAATAAATATATTTTTTTTTGTGCACCGCAAAAGCTATTTTATTACAGACAAGCATTATATTTAACTATATCACGGTTGCGAATAAATTTATCGCTTTATTTGTACCTTTGACGTATTTAGACATATATCTACTTGTACGGGACGAGTCTTCAGTCTGTTCCAGCATATTGCGATAGTGACACGTATATTTCCCTAAAACGACAGTGTTTTGTTTTTCAAAGTTTAAATATGTTTCCGTTAATAAATTGTCAGAAGTGGATATAATTTTCGATTTGACATTAGTTTTTTTTTTAGAATACTTTTAAAATTCATTCGAAATGATTGCGGAAATATTTATATTCTTAATAACATTTATTGGCGCATACTTCATATATCTTCACAAATTAGCGGTGGATAAATTTAAAAGAAACGACGTAAAATATGTGCCATGCTGGCCAATATTCGGCAATGCCTATAACAGTACAATGACGAAGAAACACATAATCGAAGACATCGATGCCATTTATAGAGCATTTCCTGATGAGAAGTGAGTATAATTCATTTAAAACATTCCCTTAAGTAAACGTTCAAGTGTTTGAGGGTAGTAGAATCCAAAATAAGTAGAAGAACCAAAGGTGGTAACACATAATCGAATTTTTAAAAATGTATAATAAAATTATAATTTTTATATCTCTAAACATAATTTTCAAATTATTATTTTCTAAAGTTCTCAAAAATATTCCAATTTACTTTACTTTATTTTTAAAATATCTTTTCTAATTGTATTTTTTTGTATATTCGTGTCCAATTTTTTTTAATTTATATGTTTGAAAATATTGAATAAAAATATTTTTCAAATATTTTTCATTATAAATAGTACGATTTTATTATATATATATATATATATATATATATATATATATATGTATGTATATATATCCTGTCATAAATAATAAATACTTAATATATAATATATATATATATAATACTTAATATGTTATTTAATTATGTTATAAGAAAATAGGAAAAATTGTTAGTAATTTGTGGTGATATTTATATATTTGTAATTAATAATTTGTAGTGCTCTTCTGAGTTGCAGCGCCCTCGCAGGGTGTCACATGTGTGACTACGGTTTTATATTTTATAACAATTATATGAAACCATGTGACAAGCAATAAAGATATGAATATGAATATAGTGAACAGGCACGCGGAAGTTGTCAATAATGATAAATAACTTTTAGACTAAATACGAACTTTGACATTTCGAGATAAAACAAACTACCGTGGCTGAACGGTTACCATGCTAGTCTGCCACGTAGAGGTCCCGGGTTCGATTCTCAGGCCAGGAAAAATATTTCTATGGCCTTCATTTATTTCCCTCACGAGTTTGCGAATACGAGGCTAAGAGCGTATGCGTTGTTGTTGTTGTTGTAATAAAACGTATTTCAGATATGTAGGCTACATCGAGGCCGTAACGCCAATACTGCTGGTGCGCGACCCAGAGCTGATCAAGACCATCACGGTGAAGGATTTCGACCACTTCGTGGACCACAAGCAGTTCTTCCCCGAGGATGTCGACCCCTTGTTCGGGGGCAGTGTATTTAGTATGAGAGGTAAAAATTAAAATGGATCTTTATGGAGTACAGATTCGACGAGTTCGTGACATAAACGTGCTTTTATATTACATTATTCTCACGAAATGTCCTATTAACCATGCATTTCGTGTAGGAGACAAAAGTTTCGTAGCACTAGGGTTCCTTGTGAAAGAGTTCGTCCAGGGAAGTACTGCCACCGTATCTGTTTCTACCGCCAAGCAGTAATGCTCACATTACTGCGTTCCGGTTTCAAAGATTAAGGGTGTTGGTGCACGTGGGACTTGTTAACTTAAGTCTCAAGGTGACGGCCATAGTGGCAATGTCCCCAAGATATTTGCAATTAAAAGCTCTGAGTGGCGCTTCGAATTTCTTTGCATTACCTAGACAGTACGAACCCCTCCTGTAGGTTTAGGTTAGGTTAGTATGTGAAATAAGCCGCACGAGCCGAGCGCGCGACTCGAGCGTGTCGCGGCAGCGGCCGGCGAGTGCCAGAGCCGAATTTATTTGCGTTACTGAGGCGGTACGACCCCTCCTGTGGGTTTAGGTTAGGCTAGTATATGAAAAAGAAGCACGATCGGAACGAGCGAAACGAGCGATTACAACTCGGTCAAATTAACTTGCATCTCGTTTATACCATATTTTCTAAAGATGCGAGGTTCTTTAATTTGACGAGTTGTATTGTGCGACACTTTCTAATACTTTTAATATCTGTAATAAGAAATAATATAACAAAAATGTATCATGGATATCTTTTTTTACAAAATAAATAAATAAATATTCGATTAGATACATTGGTCAAACGGTTTGTTGGGGAAATAAAAATCGGGAAAAGAATAACTTGTCAATATGTCAAAATAGTGAAACATTAAATGGTGTAATGAAAAAAACCGAAACGTGTTTACGGACAAACGAAACAAAATATATTCAATAAAAATGTAAAGGTTTTCGGACAAACAAAATTCTGTAGATCATGTTTCTAGCTTGTGATAGGTAACGCAATATGTAATGTTCATATTGCGTTATGCTTTTGAAGAGAAATGTACAAAGAAAAATTTGAATTCGACCTTTTTTTATAATATCAAGTGACGGGACAATAAGTCGTGCGCCTGATGATAAGCTGCACGCCTGTCCATAACAGTTCCATTGCCAGTCAGAGCTTCAAAGTCAAAGTCAAAGTCAAAGATTATTTATTCCATAGGTAAAATAAATTTACACTTGAAAACGTCACATTTAAGCTACTGCTCGTTCACTACGCTGACCTCCCTGAGAAGAACGAGCAAGTAACTCTAGGGATTGCTCTTTTCAAATAAACTTAAATGCTATGGAATACACTTTGAATCAAATTTGTGTGGATTCTGGAGCCGTGTCGTCTTTCCATACATCTTTATCTAACACGTAGTCTTCAATTTTCAAATAGATTTTTGGATCAAAATATTTTTAATGTAGTTTTTAAACTTAGGAAATGATAAACTTAATATATGCTCCGGAATCTTATTGTAAAAACGTATCCAGTTCCCCATAAAAGAGTTGTTTACCTTGGTCAAACGAAATCGTGGTACCATGAGTTTGGACTTAGCCCTAAGGTTAATATTACTGATATCTTCTTTCTTATTGAAATTATGTATATTTTCACGGGCATATAAAATATTTGAGTAAATGTACTGTGATGCCACAGTCATGATACCAATCTCCTTAAACTTTTCTCTGAGAGAAACCCGAGAGCCTAGACGGTACACAGGACGAATCGCTCGTTTTTGCAATACAAATATGGTTTGAATATCTGCCACTTTACCCCACATGAGAATCCCGTAGGACATTATACTATGGAAGTAACTAAAATAAACTAGTCTAGTAGTACTAACATCGGTAAGCTCACGTATTCTGTGGACTGCGTATGCAGCGGAGCTTAATCTGCTGGCCAGGGAAGATATATGTGGAAACCATTGAAGTTTACTATCTAAGGTCACTTCCAAGAAGACTACTTTATGAACAAGATCTAACTTTTCTCCGTTTATTTCTAAGCTTGGACTAGTCGATTTTACGTTAGGTAATTCAAGTCGCAAAGATCTGATTTGATGATTCACCAGCACCCTTACCCTTTAAAACCGGAACACAGTAATGCTAACATTACTGCGTTTCGGCACTTTTCTTTTAGAATGCTTTACAACAATATTAAGAGTCAATACTACCCCAGCTCTTTTAAAGCTCTGAGTGGCACTTACATCCACTCTTATGGCTGGACGTGTGCATTACTTGTCCGTCACTCAATACCATTGACTTACAATTATATGGACGTCGGGTCCGCGCTAAAAAGTGTCCGAACTTATAGGGCGTTAAAATCGTATACAGAGCGTCATTCACGCTCTAGTCTTCGTTTGTTCGACTGACAGTGAAGCAAGCAAATATAGACAGTACTGCGATGACATTACAATTTAAATACAACTTAAATAGGATGACTTGGGACATTTTTTTCGTGGTTTTTGTATTAGACCCGTCGTCCATTTATTTGTAAGTCAATGCTTAATACAATAAAAGTCCTACGAATTTAATATTACTTACGCTGTTTTTAAATATTATTTACCTCTAAAATAATCTCTGCGTGTATCCACATAATCATTATGATTCATGAAAAAATACTGTTATATGGTTATTGTATAATTATAATGTGACGCTAGTGCAATAATGGTAAATCGTTCACATCACATAAACGCACATTACACATTTCATTGAGGGATCTCATTTCAAATGCATCTTCTCTACTCTCATACTTCTGCCATATCGAACACTCACTCCCATACATTGGTGTTGGAACCAATAAAGCTTTGTGGAGATTTATTAGCAAAAACATGAATACATAACAAAATTTACATTACGTTACCCGAAAACAAAATGACGCATTAAGGCCCATTTAGATGGAGAGAGTTTCTCGTCTCGAAGATGCGATTATCGAAAGAATATAAAAAAACTTTCCTCGTCTAAACATTCGCGATTATCGCCCTTCCACGTGAGCAATAATCGCCTCGCCTTTGCATGTTGAACGTCTCCGAGTAAACAGAACTCGAGAGCAAAAATCGTATTTCGAGTTTCTGTGCCAGCCGTTTCTACCACGAGTGCAGTGCGCGAGGGTGTTTTGATTATCACTGCTTTTTTAAGACAAGAATTAATGAAACAAGAACGAAAAAAAAATTTTGGATTAAGAAATGTTATAAAATTTGAAAAAAAAATGTATATTTCTCTACAATGCAATGAACTTAATATTATTAGCAGTTCCAAATTTGAATGATTTTTGCGTCATTTCATTATGTCCATAGTCAATACCGCAGTAATCACTGAACTCGAATGGCGATCCTCGCACTCAAAACGATTCGAACCGATTTATACGATAATCGTATGAACTTGAAAAAATGTCATACGAGATCGTGTTTAGAGAAGTCGAAAACTCGTAAGCAAGAATCTCCTTACTACATATTTCTCTGTGTAAACAGTCCTGGAGGCGATTAAGTTGCTTGCGAATCTCGTATGACATAATCGTAGGCGAGATTTCTTGCCTGAATGTAAACATTATGATACGATAATCTTATGGCGATTATTGCTTACGATAATCGCCTACGAGTTTTCGTCACGAAGCGTGCGAGAAACTCTCTCCATCTAAATGGGCCTTTACTTTTAACCGTGAAAGTAGTTGATCCAATGGTTTCTACATCTGAAATCTACTCTTAGCTTCTTCTTCTTAGCTAGAACCATCTATATGAGGAATTTTGTATATTCAAACGACCTCTCAATCAGGCCAATTGTTCGCTTCAAAATAAACGATGCTGATAAAATTGTAGAGGCCGGCGAGGTAACAAATCACGTGCCAACGCGTCACTCGTTATGTGCCATCCTGTATTATTTTATTAAAAAGGTGTAAACATATTTCTGCCGGTTACATATACATAAAAATATCTTACAAATCGCTTAAAAATATGATACGCTTAAAAATAAAAACCAGCAATACGAATTATCGCAGGTATTAAGAGTACTTTGCTAAATATAGAATAATTACTATAATTTCATTGTCATATACAGATCCTTATTAGAGATACATGTAACAAAAAAATATATGGCGAAGATATCACACATACGTACATATAACACGAGAAGTAGACAAAAATTACTGACAAATAAAACCAGATTAGTAAAAACGTTAAAACAGGGTTTAAATGTGAAAATTAACATGTACAATAAACTACTAGTTAGTGTGTCTGACTTGAAAATGGCTACATTCAAGCAAACATTAAAACTTTACTTTCAAAATTGCGCTTATCATTAATATCTAAATGAATATTCATTTTCTTAAAAAGTCATGATGTTAAAATTTTACTAGTATATATACCTGTATAATTTAAGTCGGTATTTTCTGTAATTTGACTTATCTGTAGGCAATGTACTGTGTTGTCTCGGTGAATAAATCATTTTGCTTTGACATTGCACATACCGCAGTGCTATTCAAGATTTATAATCAATCATTCAATAAAATCTTTAGTTAGAATATTGTAAGAAACAATTAAGAGATACCGTTTACACAATAAAAAAATATACATTAAATTAAAAATAAAATAAAATATGCTTTATTCGACATGCATAAATTTCGAACAAAACAACAAAAAAATTATAAAAATAAATTCAATCAAAATAAAAATAAAAAAGAAGCATGCAAAAAAATAAAACAAATAAAAGCATGTCAAAAGGCTCCATGACTCAGCCTCTGAGGACTATTCTCATTACATAGCCCTCGCTGTTATTCTGTCATGGCCTGTCATAATATGGAACACCACAATTAAAATAATGATATATATGCTACATGTTAACGGTTTTGTTAGTACAGAGTACTAAAAAAACCGGCCTCAAAAGTACGTGGAATTACAATAATTTGCCAAGTTTTATTGAAATATCCCCTAGTACGCCACTATACGGGACTTGACACAGGAGATAATAAAAATCGGTTCTCACTACTCAAAGTATATTGAGAGAGAAAAACGCCTTGAATTGGAGAATAGCAAAACCAACCATTAAAATAATTGCTTCTTAAGTAAAATTTAGGCGCTATTTATAAAAATGAAGGTTACACCCTTAGATTGGACGATTTTTTTCAAAATGAAATGGGACCACTATGGAGGTACCCTCTTTCCAACAAAAAAATAATCATAAAAATCGGTTCACAAATACCGGAGTTATCGCGTAACATACATACAAAAAAAAACATACAGTCGAATAGAGAACCTCCACTTTTTTTTAAGTCGTATAATAAGTAATTTAAAAAGCATAATACTAAACCTACACATCAAATGATAGTAGACAATTAGGCACTAAGTAAACAAAATTAGACACAAGCAACAATTAGACAGAAAAATAATCAATCTGAATAATAAATAAGTTATTTAAATAACACCAAACAAACACAAATACAATTAACAGTGCGATGTGCACATTTATTTAAATAATTTAAATGATTATTTATTTTCTTGCTAATACTATTTAACTCCTGGTGTGTAGTGCAGTGAATAAATATTTATTCTACTTTATTACGTTCTATTTTTACACAGCGAGTCTACTAAGTTGTTATCTCTGTAGTATAACAAATTGTATGATGAAACAATATAGATACAAGAACACGACTAGTATAAACTGGAACATCCTGTTTGCTCCATTTAGTTGTGGGTATGGATCCAGAATATAATTTATAGTATATTGCAGCATTTGCTGTGTACAGTCAAGAGCATACAAAGCTTGAAACTTTGGACTGTTCCCATTGCAACGGGCTTTATGTTAAATTTGAATCTAGCTCTATTTAATATCCGACATACCTACAATGTACATCATACCAGGTATTTGTGGTTTAAGATGTTCTTGGCCACGGTGTGTTTCTTGGATATACAAGACGTCACACTGCGTCACAAGACTAAGTTCCGAAAGAAAAATCTTCAGTCTTCATTGAGTTAACCTTCAGAGCTGGTTTTAGGAGTTCTTTTGTGCTCGGAGCTCGAGTTCTTGTTGTAGTAAATACACATACCCTTACTTTATGTAAGGGTGTGTGTATTTAACAATGAATTTCTGCCGCCAAGCATCCCCTAGTTCGCCACTATGCGACTTAACACAGGAATCAAAATCGATGCTCACTGTTTTAAAGATATTGAGATAGAAAAACGCCTTCAATCGTAGCTTAGCAAAATCAACCATTGAAATAATTGCTCCTTATAAAATTTAGGCGCTATTTATAAAAATTAGTCTTCTTGCGTGAACAGCCACTCTTAGAGGTGGAACATTTTCTTCAAAATTAAATGGAACCACTATTGACGTACCCTCTTTCCAGACAAACACCAACAAATAAAGAATCATCAAAATCGGTTCACAAATACCGGAGTTATCGCGTAACATACAAAAAAACATACAGTCGATAATTCGACTTAATAGAAACTCCAAAAAATAAATACGTAAAATTTAGATATAGACTCCCATGATGATAATTGCTGAAGATTTAATTTGATGCCAATTGACGATAAAACAATCTTAACTGTTATGGTTTAACATTTTTTTATTCACAATCGGATTGATAAACTGATAGTCACCGGTGTTAGATTTTGTACAAGGTATACGCGTTTATTTAATTTACCTCCTAATGCCCCGAGTACATCAAAATGTGGGCGAATATTGTTTCTATGATCACTTATATGTACGTATAATGAAAATAATCATTTTATTTTAGCGCTATAATACGATTTTGTTTATAATATCAAGGGACTAAAAACTTTAAACTTTAGAGTACCTAGAAAATTACGCGTAATGCAAAATATCCCGGTTGCGTTTATCATACAAAACTGAGGGCGTACATGCTTGGGCTCACGAAAGAAAAACAATGGAAATGCTATCAGAACCGTTGTCGCTGAAATTCACACATTCATAGCTTGAAACACCATGAAATCCTGGCAATTATTGGTTGTAGTTTCATATTTAAAAAGAATTAAAAACTTTACCCTTTTGGCATTTAGCATTGAAACTTCAATACCATCAATAATGCAAGTTACGACATTTGATTTTATATTGAAATTTCAATCAATGTGCTGCCTTCTAGCGGTTAACAGCCGAACGACGACGATTTTGATATATTTACCAGCTGTCTAAAAAAGAAGCGGCCATATAGCAGCGGTATAAGGATTACTTTCGTTAATTAATTTTTCACGTGGAAGTAGATATTAAAATATAAATGATGGTAAAAATTAAAATATTATAATTTGGCTTTTTCGCCCTTCTTCCCTGAAATATCGTTATGTATGATTGTTCTATAAATAAAATAAAAAATAATAATATTAAGCAAAGGATATGAAACAATTTTATCGGACCTAAATTACGCTGACTAAGTCAGCTGTGGCTGTGACCATTGAACCTGTAAAGGGCTCGTTTTTTTCAATTTTCATTTCCTATGTCTAAGAATAGCAAATACCTAAGAATTTGCATGACGTGCTCTTCACGCAGTATGTCTCTTATAACGTCGTTGTCTTACATAATTATATAAACAGATGTAATTTGTAATGCTTCATAATGTTATGTCATCGATAAGGAACATTGAAAACACGCAATGTTTTTCATGCCAAGTAAGCGCCTGATGGTAAATATCGCGTTTGCCCATAACAGATGCAGTGCCACTCAATGCAATTGCAAAAATCTAAGGGGCTCTGTCATTGTAGAGACTTAAAGTTGATAAGTTTCCAACCCCCTTACTCTTTAAAACCGAAAGGCCGTTGGACTTGGCTGCAGAACGTCCTTGGACGAACTTTCGTTCACAAGGAGACCTACTGCTGCTAATATTTATTTATTATGATACAAGTGTTATTAGAACTACTGAAGGATGTGCTTTATATAATTTCCCAATGAAAAGTAAATCATTTAAATGGTAACCAATTTTTACTCAAAGTATACTTTAAAAAGGGATAAAACTATGTTCTTAAATTGTTCAAAAATTATCTATCAAAAACGCTTATCTTAGCCGCTCACGCGATGCGCTCATCCTACCGCAAAATGGCGGCTATTTGGTTTCACAAATTAGAAAAGGATTCAGTTTAAATACAAGTTTTTATAAATAAAAATTATTATTCTGCATTGCTAAATAAATACCCTCCGTACTACAACAAAAACATCTCAAATAAAATGCAGTAATACACCGCAAATCCTGCACTTAAAAAGCACTAATGAAATTTTTGGTGTACTTGGGTAAATATGATAATATTCCGTTTGAGTGGTTCTAACCTTTACCATTAAATTACTCCTTAAAGTATAGCTTATAAACATTTATATTCAGGGTAAACTTAAAAAACGCTACTTACGGTATGTTTTCAATAAATAAACACCGAAATCACCGAAAACCCAAACAATAACACACACGATTGTCGTAACGTATTTTTGAAGTTGTTTATTTTTTTTAAATGACAGACCCAGGCATTAAAAACTTTATGTTTTGCTAAAGTAGTTACCGAAATAGCAATTAGTATTAGTTCATTTACCTGTTATAACTTCGGTATCCGATAAATCGGTATAAAATCATCACCGGCACCTCTAGGTGTGGTATGCGTCTACGGCTGCATGTATCGCGT
>NW_020654051.1:1788277-1823085 GCF_003589595.1 Hyposmocoma kahamanoa | reverse complement strand
TATTTACACAACGTTACTTTCTTATCATTCAAGTACGTAAGTTTTATCTGAATAAATCTTTTATTTATTTTATTTTATTTATTCGATCGTTTAAATGCGTAGCTTTTGCTAATACGTTTGCTTTACACAGTGTTGACATTAATAGTCTTTTTTTAAAAGTTTAGTTCACTTTTTTAGCACAAACTCGCTCTTTCGTAGCCAGTTAAGCTTGTTTTGACTCAGTGATAATATTTCCAAAATGGTGTCTAAATGAACATAATAACAATCAATTACTTCTCGTGTAAAACATATTTATTAATTTAATTGACAATCTATGCAGAAAATGTGAAAGAAAACGAAGACGTAAATATTAGTGACCTCATCCGCCGATACACCAACGATGTCATCGCGTCGGCCGGTTTCGGCATCATCGTCAACTCCGTCAAGGACAAAGACAATGAATTCTACAAGATCGGTGATAGCCTCTTCAAATTTAACACATGGCAGAGGATCGTGTTCTTTCTTGCCGCCATGAAGCCACATCTTTTAAAGGTAATTATTGAAATAATAATCATAAGTTCACCTGCAAAATTTAGTTCGTTACCGTCAAAAAGGCACTAAGAATACAAATCAACCAATTACGTGGTATTCAGTTACTTAGTTAGAAATTAATATTGACCAAGTGACTATTTTTACAATCTTAACGAGGTGAATATTCTCTTTTTGGTAGTGCAATACTCTGTTCTGGTCACTGTAAAACTATTTACTAACATTTTTAGATGTGTGTTATAATACGCCCAATCAAAGACTTACTGTTTATGACACCAACAATAGACGAACAAGTCTAGTGGTAAGCGACACGGTTGTCCAGATCAATTACGTCGCCACTCAGTGCTTAAAATCACAAAGATTTGAGAGGTACTGCCACTGCGTCTGTCACCCTGATATATAAGTTGATAAGTCCCGTGTACCTTACCCTTCGATACCGATATGCAATAATGCATATGTTGCTGCTTGGCGACAGAAACAGTTAAGGTACTTCCCTAGCCGAACTCTCACAAGAAAATAAAAGTGACAAAGTTTTTTGTTATTTTACACTCTAATCTCGAAATGCCCTAAGATGTACTTTTCGGGAGACACATTAGCGTATACCGTACGATAACTTTGTACGCGTACTTTGCCGTACGCATTAGGAAGTGTCTGAAAAAGTTACTGCGATGCTCGAGATTTCGTAGCTTCGATTGGCGTTCGGGAGAGGCGTTGCTTATAGGTAAATCTAATAGTGTGACTATCCAATGTAACTAATTGGTATCGGACATAGGCGTCCAAAAGGTGCCAGCAGTACACTGTACACGATCGAATCTGTGCTTTAGAGATTTAATGCTATTCAGGTATGAAGTACCCATTGACCTTGAAAGATACTCCTAATTTTAGTACTTTTTGCCAAGCACTCAGAGTTAAAATTGGACGATAACCAAATAGCTCTAGATAGTCACCTATCGGTACAGATTTATCTCGGAAGTGTTGGGAGTGCTGCTTAGGGCACTCCGTTTTGTTGTTTTAGCTGCTATGAAGTTTGATGATCATATCTATTTTACAGAAACTGGGGATCCAGCTATTTCCAGAAAAAACGACCCAATTCTTCAGGGAGCTGGTGTCTACTACAATTGAGTACAGAGAGAAAAACAACGTTGAACGTCCTGACATGATCCAGCTGCTAATGGAGGCTTCAAAAGGTTTTTTCTTCCTAATTTTGTGTTAATTGGTACCCTACTAAAGACTATAACGGCGATGTTTTGGTAACTGTCACGTACTTGTTTAATAAAATTTTCACTTTACAGGAAAACTCAAAGATAACTCTAATGAAAACGAAAAAGACAGTGTTGGATTCGCTACAGTAGATGAAGCTCTGAAATCACGTGGTGTAACAAGAAGTAAGTTAATGAGTTTCTTTAAAGAATTATTACATAAGACAATATATTTGTCGTAGACCCTCTGGCAGAAAGTTGTTTTCTAAATTTCAGTTTTCCAGGATAAAATTATTCTAATATGCTCATTTTTTCTTAACAGAATGGACCAGTGACGAATTGACAAGTCAAGTCTTTATATTTTTCGCGGCTGGGTTCGAAAGCTCTGGCAGCAGCCTAGCCATGAATATACACGAATTAGCGTTAAACCCAGACGTTCAGGACAAATTGTACCGGGAGATCAAAGAGTTCAAACAGAAGAACAGCGCTTTGACGTACGACAACATCGGTGATTTGAAGTATTTGGACTGCGTTTTGAATGGTATTATTATTAATCCTTGCAATTTTGATTTTTAAGAAATGTCTTTGTCGAAACAGATTTTGCTTCGTTTGGAGGTCTTTCTTGAACAATTTAATTATCTCTATTTACTGGGTTCTTACCACGGCACGAATTTTTTTTATTTTTCCCATAATTCGGAACCGCTACACGTATATAATAGTTTTAAGAACAGATATATCTATCTATCCCCATTCGCTGTCGATGCCTACCCTTCATGTCGATTTCTCGCGGTTACTATTGTCAATCATTAGAATAGAATAAGAATAAGATAGATATTTATTGTTTATTATTTTTATTTCTGTCACAATAAAGTGAGTGATAATGGTAACGCCATCATCTGTCGCTGGCCTGTTAAACTGTGACATAGAGCGTGTGACCATTCAAAACATTGGTGATAATCATTAAGTCAATATCTCAATCAGCTCCAGTGGCTTCCCATTCGTCTCCGCAGGAATTTGCATATCGTCTCTCTTCTTTACAATATTCTACATAATCCTTTGTCTCCTAGGTATCTGAAAGAGAGTTTCAGCTTTCTCAGGTCCAAGGAGGAGCCTTGTCGCTCTCTCGTTAGGTCCCAATTATCTTTTACATCATTCAATTCCTGTTTTTATTCTCACTCCTTTGCTGTTCATGCGGTCGGACTTTGGAACGCACTTCCCATTACTGTACACGACAGTAAATCCTTAGCTAAGCCTAAGTTCCATCCGTTTTATTGGTATTATAATATAAAATATGTATTTACCTAAGTATTTATATGGTCTGTAGCAATTTAATATTTTTTTATTATTATTTTATTACATAATTTACTTTGTTTTGTCATGCACGTAAACCCGTTATTGTTATTACTGTGTTTTGGTCTGCAGGAAGAAATTTCTTTTAGAATTAAGCAGTACCTTCTGTTTGTATTTTCCGTTTTACCAAATGTGATTTGTGTTTTCTTAAAATAAACAATATCAACAAAAATCGAAAACACTACCAAAATGTATTTATTATCCGTTGCAGAAACCTTAAGAAAGTGGTCAGCTGCAGTGGTAATGGACAGATGTTGCACGAAAGCCTATGAACTGCCACCACCTCGGGAAGGAGGCAAATCATTTAAAGTAAGTATTAATTAGTTCCCTAAAGCGACATGAAAATATTTTTCAATGTCAACGTACATGGTCAACTATAGTTGGCAATTAGAATCTGTAAAAACATGATACATGTAATCGAATGATGTTTCCGCTCGAATGAGATTGTAATAAAATCGCAAATACTTAAAAAAACAAATTTGAAACCTTGTCGAGGTTCAACAATAGTTGATAATTTCGATGACCCGTGAGGGCAATGATTTGAAATTACCTTTTCCAAATTAGCTCAGTTCTAAATGTTCTGGTACTCAGGAATTGTAACAAGTGAACATCTTTCTCTACGCCAATAGCGCGTATATGTGTACATTAAAATTTTTTTTTTAGTTAAACCCAGGAGACTATCTCTACAATACGGTGAACTCCATCCACATGGACGAGAAGTACTGGCCTGAACCAGAGAAGTTCAACCCTGAAAGGTTCTCTGACGAGAACAAACATAACATTAAGCCTTTTACATTTATGCCTTTTGGTATGGGGCCTAGGAACTGTATTGGTGAGTTGTGTTTCGTTATCTGATAGTACTACCTTGAGAATAGAGCATTGTTTGAAACACCACTGTTAGAGTTATGTTATATTTGTGTTCAGATCATTGACTTACAAATAAATGGACGACGGGTCTAATACAAAAACCACGAAAAAATGTCCCAAGTCAACCTATTCGAAATTTAAATTGTAATGTCATCGCAGTATCGCGCTGTCAGTAGAACAAATGAAGACTAAAGCGGAGTTTGGCGCTCTGTATACGATTTTAGCGCCTTACAAGTGCGGACACTTTTTAGCGCGGACCCGCCGTCCATATAATTGTAAGTCAATGGTTCAGATTAAGTTTGCTTTAAATAAAATGGGAATTAAAGTGATTAGTGACGTAGAATTCAAATATCTATATTTTAGAAAATCTTCAAATACCTTTTGGAGGACGTTGACATTCATACTATGCTGAACATTTCTTATTTTACATTGATTGAAATTTTCACGATTTTCTCTCATTATTTGATTTCAAACTCGAGACTTAATCGTGTATAAAACGCATTTTATTTACCTCGACGTTTCGGACGTACCTACTTCAACGTCCATGGTCTCGAACGCGGAAGAAGAAAACAATGAAAATGCCTCCTCTGTCACACTCAAAACCGCTGTCGTCAAATTTCACATATTTATAATTTGAAACACTACGAAATCTTAATAATGATAATTTCAAATTTAAAAAAATAGCAAATTTTGGACTGAATACAATTTAAACTTTAACCTGTTGGTATATCGTTGAAAGCATCTTCAGTCCTTTCGAGACCATGGACATTGCAACACGTCCGAAACGTTAAGTAAATAAAACACGTTTTGTACACGATTAAGTCCGGATTTTGAAATTTTTTTTTTATTATTTTAAACACAGGGTCAAGATTCGCAATATTGGAGCTGAAAGTCCTTCTCTTCGATCTGGTCTCCAACTACAAGATTATCAAGTGTGAGAAGACCCTTGACCCAATCGTCTTAGACAGTACTGATTTCAACGTTAAGCCTAAAGGAGGCTCTTTTGTGCGATTGGAGCAAAGAGTTTAAAATGTTAATTTAAGTGGTAATTTATAGTAATAATTAAAGTTTCAAAAATAGATATGTGCTCTTAACAATATCTCTTAAGTGTTAATAACAGTCATTTCATCATTTTAAACCAATGTTGCCAGAATTTGACAGAAATTTTACATTTTACTTAGCAATATACATAGAAGACATTTCAGGTATAAAGTAAGCATTGTTAGTGCAGAAATTAATGTCTAGCATTTAAAATTTAATATTTATATTGGAAATAAAAAACAAATTTCGACGCACAATCGCGTCTTTGTTTTCATTTCTTTCTTTTTTATAAGATTCTCATTTGTTGGAAAGCGACGATGAAGTCGACGATGTGGCCATGCACCCTTAAATTATGCCTATTCACTCTCGCCTTGAAAAGGCCCAAGTTATAGCATTCGGGGAACAAGTATGCAGGCAGGGAATTTCACTCCTTATAGCCGTTCGCCATATAAATGTGGATATGGAAGGCTTCGTGCGAATCTATGGAATATTCATAACATAGGCGTGGAACCTCAGCCTACGTCTAGTCCCACGATGATGGAACGGGGAAGGCGGAATTAAATCACGCAATTCTATCGCACATTCTTCGTGATATATCCTGTAGAACATTGACAACAGCAGGCAACTTCAACTGCCTCTGTGGCCGAACGGTTACCATGCTGGTTTGGCACGATACATCCCGAGTTCGATACCCGGGCTGGGAGGAAATATTTAGTAGCAGTAGAGTTCCTTGTAAAATTAAAATGGATCTTTATCCGCTCACGCGATTCATGCTTCTCTGGAAGCATACCACACCTAGAGGTGCCGGTGATGATTTTATACCGATTTACCGGATATCGAAGTTATAACAGGTAAAAGAACTAATACTAATTGCTATTACGGTCACTACTCTAGCAAACCATAAAGTTTTTAATACCTGGGTCTGTCATTTAAAAAAAATAAACAACTTCAAAAATACGTCACGACAATCGTGTGTGTTATTGTTTGGGCTGGTGATGTCGGTGTTTATTTATTGAAAACATACCGTAAGTTGCGTTTTTTAAGTTTACCCTGAATATAAATGTTTACAAACTATACTTTAAGGAGTAATTTCATGGTAAACATTAGAACTACTCAAACGGAATATTATCATATTTACCGAAGTGCACCAAAAATTTCATTAGTGCTTTTTAAGTGCAGGATTTGCGGTGTATCACTGCATTTTATTTGAGATGTTTTTGTTGATAGTACGGAGGGTATTTACTTAGCAATGCAGAATAATAATTTTTATTTATAAAAACTTGTATTTAAACTGAATGCTTTTCTAATTTGCGAAACCAAATAGCAGCCGCCATTTTGCGGTAGGAGGAGCGCATCGCGTGACCGGGTAGCAGTAGACGAAAATCGTTGTGAAAGAGTTCGTCCAAGGAAGTACTGCCGCCTTACCCATTTCTACCGCCAAGCAGTTATGCTCACATTACTGCATTCTGGTTTGGAAGGGTAAGGGTGCTGGTGAAATTACAGGCACATGGGACTTGTCAACTTGTCTCATGGTGACGGGCGCAGTGGTTATACCCCTCAGATCTTTGCGATTTAAAGCTCTGAATAGCACCGCAACTGTTATGGACAGACGTGTCGCTTTTCATCAGATGCACGACTTGTTCTTCCTGTCACTTAGTATAATAAAAAAAGACTACTTGAAACAGGCACCATACTAGCTGCTCTACATGCGCGCCTCTGCCCTTTCAATGTGACTTGAATCTTAAAGAAAACTTACCAAAGATTTTTTGCAATTCACAGCTCTTATTCTATGAAAATATTTCAAAAGCATTTCAATATTGTCTTAACTTGTCGAGTTGGAATTACAGCGAAGAATTGAATGATGAATTCGTAAAACATTTAAGAAATCCTTAAAAGAAAAGCGGCATATGATAATATTCACTGCTTATATCGAAATTACCACCTACATACAGTGTGTTGATTTGCATTCTCTTCATATTTTAATTTTTAAATTCGCCGAAATTAATAATGGAAATAATCATCTAAAAATATTTAAAAAAATCTTCTGTTCAAGATTCTGGCTAATAGTATCTAGTAAAGTTTTGCAAAATTGTCTCGAAGTCGTATGCACCACGCAAGGGCAGTGACCCCGCCACCCGCTTCACCGAGCGATACGTAATCTTTCTCGATCGCTTATTTACCTATTGTTTTAATTATGATTATGTACTAGTATTGTTATAATTTACTATTTATTTACATTATTTATAAAAGTTGACTGAAAAAAGTTTTTTTGTAACTTAGATTTGGTACTTACCAACTTTAGATCACATGAAAGTATTGCTAGAAGTACCTGGCTTCTATATATAGACCTCTGTAAATATGACGAGAATGCAAATCAACACATTGTATACAATATAATATGTGTACAATAAAAAATATATACACAATATTAGCTCTGCAAGATTGTTGATTCAATACATTCTCAGATTTCGTAAAAAAAAAAGGGGGCAGCATATTCAGAGAAAAAATCATTTAGGAAATAGTCTTAGTACTAAGAAAACCGACCCCAAAAGTTCGTAGAATTACATCTATTTGCCAAGTTTTATCGAAATCGGTTACTGGAAAGTGCGTGAATCATCCTCGGATACATCCCCTAGTTTGCCATAGTTACAAGTGGAATATTTTCTTCTTCTAAATGGGATCAATACTGAGAGTCCCTCTTTCGAATAAAAAAGAATTATCAAACTCGGTTCACAAATGCCGGCCGGAGTTATCGCGTAACATACATACAAAAAAAGTCGATTGAGAACCTCCTCCTTTTTTTGAAATCGGTTAAAATATATTATTGGCAGGAATGGTTTTTTGGAGCAGACAAATATGTCTTGTAGGTTAAAAGAATGGTATACCTAAAAAATCTCTTAGTCGAGTCTACAGGACCAAAATTATATCCGAATGTAAAATATTTTAACAGCAGGTATAATATATTTTAATAATAGAATATTTTATAAGCAGTAGAGGTCCTTGTGAAAGAGTTCGTCTAGGGTAGTACTGCCACCTTTCCTATTTCTGCCGCCAAGCAGTAATGTTAACATTACTGCGTTCTTGTTTTGAGGGGTAAGGGTGTTGGTTAAATTACAGGCACATTTGACTTGTCAACTGCTTGGCGGCAGAAATAAGTAAGGTGGCAGTACTTCCCTGGACAAACTCTTTCACCAGGAGTTCTACTGCTACAAAATTGTCATGAAAATAAAAAACACAGTAAATATTCGCATTTTTATATTTATTTTGTCTGACCAGTATCAGAGGAACCCACAGTAAAAAGTAACTCAATTCAGATATTATCGTAAATATGTATTTGACGTGACAAAACAGTAACAAATGTCATATTTGTTTTCAATTATAATTATATAGCTATCAACGCAGTCATATTACCCTATTCGTGTAGTACGTACACCTGCTTTTTTTGAAAATTATTTTATCGTTCTCGCTTAGAATCCCCCTACTTAAAAGAATCTTTTAAACCCTCTGCTCCAATCGCACAAAAGAGCCTCCTTTAGGCTTAATGGTAAAATTAAAAGGTTCCAAGACAATCGGATCAAGTGTCTTCTCGCCCTTGACAATCTTGTAGTTGGATACCAGATCGAAGAGAAGGACCTTCAGTGTTAGTATTGCGAATCTCGATCCTGTTTTAAAAATAAGAAATGTTCATCATTATATTGTACATAATATCAATATTTTCCAAACCGTTTTCTCTACTCCTGTCCTTTAATCTATCAATTATAATTTTGTAAACCATATCAAACCAATCATTAATATCAATAAAACCATAACACAAGGAGCTTTTTTAAGCATTCTACTATGAAATTGAAATGAAAATATATATGTAGAAAGGAACGGGGGTTGCACGCATTGACTGCAAATATAACCCTTAAAAATTGTGTGGTTGTCAACCCATATTGGGTCAGCGTGGTGGATAACGGCTAAACCCTCTTCTTAGACGAAATCCCTGCCCAGCAGTGGGTTGTGTAATAGCTAGTCGATCCCACTTGTAATAAGAACGATACAGTTTTAATTAACAGTAGTGGAAATTGAAATACTCCTACAAAACAATATGTAAAGTGCTAGACCGAAAATGAGTTACTCTAGAAAATTAGCCTAAAACTAGTCACGAGAGTAAGTCAAGACAACTACGATACATGTCGCTTAATAAATTCAAAGTGATAAAGTCGTTGACACAACATTCTACTGTCTATAGTACTGTAGCACAGGCTGGTTAGGATTGTACTAATTTATATTTAGAATTGTATAAAAAATAGAAATTTGTTCAAATCTTCAAACTGAACGCTCACAGTAAATCTTTAATCATGAAACTATTCCTCGTTTCTTATTAAAAAGTACCTCTCACTACGCTAAAACCACGGCTACACTCCCACAGCTCACTACATGCTCACTACTGAACTGAGTACATCGTGTACTTTAGCCGTACATTAATGTGGGTAATAACATAATAAAAGAAATGGGGTAGCGTGGCTATATAGCACGACAGAAAAATTTCATTATACTGCTCTATACAGTACTATAATGAATTTCAAAAAAGAACGTCGTAGTTTTGCTAATGAATAGAGTTTCCTAAAACGCGTCACTGTGTTCCTTAATAGAATTATTAAATTCAACTCAATTTTTAAAAAAAGAACATTTAAAAAAATATAACCCTCTACTGCCTCCTGATTGGTTAAAATATAAGCAGTGCTTGGCCAATCACAGACACTTCTATCTCTTTGGTTTTTGTTTTATCCGCTCACGCGATGCGCTCCTCCTCCCGCAAAATGGCGGCTATTTGGTTTCGCAAATTAGAAAAGAATTCAGTTTAAATACAAGTTTTTATAAATAAAAATTATTATTCTGCATTGCTAAATCAGTACCTCCGTACTACCAACAAAATCATCTCAAATAAAATGCAGTAATACACCTCAAATCCTGCACTTAAAAAGCACTAATGAAATTTTTGGTGTACTTGGATAAATATGATAATATTCCGTTTGAGTGGTTCTAACGTTTAACATGAAATTACTCCTTAAAGTATAGTTTATAAACATTTATATTCAGGGTAAACTTAAAAAACACTACTTACGATATGTTTTCAATAAATAAACACCGAAATCGCCAGCCCAAACAATAACACACATGATTGTCGTGACGTATTTTTGAAGTTGTTTATTTTTTTTAATGACAGACCCAGGCATTAAAAACTTTATGGTTTGCTAGAGTAGTTACCGAAATAGCAATTAATATTAGTTCTTTTACCTGTTATAACTTCGATATCCGATAAATCGGTATAAAATCATCACCGGCACCTCTAGGTGTGGTATGCGTCTACGGCTGCATGTATCGCGTGAGCGGTTATAGCGTTTGTTTGGCTTTCAATTTGAGTTTGTTGACGTGGATAGTTAACAAAATATACATTAAATATTGGTTGTGTTTCATTATTTTAATTCACTCATAGAAAAAGTATTGTATGCAATCATTACATAATTAGGTCAAAAAATCTCACACCTAAATATTACCTAAACACTGTACTCGACTTTCGGAAACCTCATTATGAACTAGTTGCATAAAATACTATATTGAAAACTATATTTCTACTGTTAGAATTTATTATCAGACTACGAAACACAACTTACCAATGCAGTTTCGAGGTCCGACACCAAAAGGCGTAAAGGTAAATGGCTTGATGTTATTCTTGTTCTCATCCGAGAATCTATCGGGATTGAACTTCTCCGGATCAGGCCAGTACTTCTCATCTAGCTGGATAGAGTTCACCACGTTGTACACTATGTCTCCTGGTTTTAACTATAAATAATAAATAACGCACACACTCAACATAGCCCCGCACTAGGGAAATCCTGTGTCGCGGGTGCCATGGACACACACATAGACAACTACAAATTACACCCAAACTCACGAGAGATATAATTGTAAGCCATACAACTATTTCTCTCGGCCCGGGAATCGAACCTGGGACCTCTGCGTGGCAGTCCGGCATGGTAACCGTTCGGCCACGGAGGCAAAACTATGGGTTTTAAACATAGGTTTTAACTATGATGTAAATAAAAAGGTTTTTAGTATACAAACAAATCGAGCCATTATCATCGACTTAGGGTAAGCGACAAAAATAGTTATTTGTTATGCAAGGCCGCAAAGTTGTTGTATGACGCGAGTGAATTCTGAGACGAGACGCAAAACGACTATGCTGCCGGGCAGAACAAATAACTTTTCACCTCACTATAGCGAGGAAAACGGTTGATGAAAGAAAAACAGTTAAACTGTAACAAATCAGTTATCGTTGTCAATTTAATGTCAACAATAATAAAAATAAAATATACCAACGGAATTATATTACATAAATAATTTACGACAAATCACGTAGTTGAACGTGTCATAAAGGTTTTTTTTCATCGGAAAAAGGTGCACCACAGTCAAGGTCGAATTTCAACAGCCTTTTCCACGCTAGCATGGAAAAAACGCTTTTGCGCGCGATTTCTAATGAGAAAGAAAGCCTTTCCGAGCTAGTGAGGTGAAAACAAATTTTACAGGAGAGGGTTTTTATGTTTTTCTAATTGAATTTTAATGTAATAGTGATGTAACAGCACTTTATTTAAACAATGGAATAAAAGCTTTTTTGGCGCTTACAATATTCTTGCTATCTCTATCTAAAAATGTTTTGAGATTTTCAAGCGTTTAAAAATATGTCACAAGATGCAACACGTTCTTTGCCACTTTGTTATAGCAAACGACGAAATTGTAATGTACTACGTCGGTTGCGATAACAAGTGGGATCGCTTAGGTTATGATTGATTTTTTAATATTGATTTTGTCGGTTACACTACAATATAAAAGAACACTTGAGCTAACGATAAACTTAGCAAAAGCTACAATGTCTATTTAATGTAAAATTGACGGGAAATATCGACCCGTTCTTGTCTGTCATACCTAGTTTAAAATATCATTTACAATAAAAAACGCTGTTTAAGTAAAAATGTCGCTTCCGATAAGACGGGGTGGTCATGGCTCGAAGTACACATCTTACCCATACTACATATTACTAGAGTAGAGTAGGAGTTATTACATCTATAATGCAGTAATTAACAAAAAGTAATTTGAGTTAGGCATAGGTACGTAGTTTCATATTATATAGCTTCTTGTTGCCAATTTACAAAATATTTTCATGTCGTTTAAAGAGCAAATTAATACTTACTTTAAATGACTTGCCTCCCTCCCTAGGTGGAGGCAGTTCATAGGCTTTTGTACAAACTCTGTCCATTATAACTGCAGGTGACCATTTCCTTAATGTTTCTGTAATCGACAATACATTTTGGATGCTAAGTAACAAAACATCGTATCCGACAACGATATTTAATAAAAATATCATTATATATGAAGATTTATGAATAATCATAGAATTGTACCATTCAAAACGCAGTCCAAATACTTCAAATCTCCGATGTTGTCGTACGTCAAAGCGCCGTTCTTCTCTTTGAACTCTTTGATCTCCTGGTACAATTTGTCCTGAATGTGTGGGTTTATCGCTAATTCGTGTATAATCATTACCAGAGTGCTACCGGTAGTTTCGAAACCACCCAAGAAAAATATGAAAACTTGACCAGTCAACTCGTCGAAGGTCCATTCTGTTAGCAAAAATTGGAAAATTTCATTAAAATAAGTACTTTTTGTACGAGAGTCTATTATAGAAGTGGACTCTTCACTTTGGTAATGGTAATTTTTAAAATAACAATAGTAACTTACTCCTTGTTACACCCCGCGGTTTCAAAGCTTCATCTACTGTAGCGAAGCCAACGTTATCTTTTTCGTTTCCATTAGAGTTATCTTTCAGTTTTCCTATAAAGTATTCAAATAGGGTTAGGCCGTTACCGTCTTCATTTATGTACTTTCTGTAAATTTGTATAATAGATCTCCAATTAACACAAAACTCGAACGAAATAATAAACCTTTTGAAGCCTCCATCAGCAGGTGGATCATGTCAGGACGTTCAACATTGTTTTTCTCTCTGTAGTCAATTGTAGTTGACACCAGCTCTCTGAAGAATCTGATCGTATATTCAGGAAACAACTGGATCCCTAGTTTCTGTAAAACAAACACGATCATCGTTTTTCACTATGCGCACGTACTATTCCTTCAAGTTACTCATATTTCTAAAAGAAAATAGCAATGGCATGCAAATAGTTTGGTATTCACAAATCCTCAATGTTATTGGTATTGCTTTATTGAGTTCTTCGTTGCTAAAGGTTGAATCCATCTTGAAAAATCCAACTTTCTACTATCGTCTTCCATCAACTTCCTCAATTACAGTAGGTGGTAGTTCTTTATATTGCAGTGAGGCCGAGGTCATTTCCTTTGTATATTTCTTGAGACGAAGAATTTGATGAGGGTTTCGTGAATTCCACTTTAGGACCTAAACAACTTAGTATGAGTACTGGCACCATTTATGCTGAATTTAACGAGGATGTAAATTTTCAATCGTTGTAGTCCATGTAAATTAAGAACCTTTAACACCAAGAACAACAAGCAAAAACAAATCCATCTTGGTTTTTTCTTTTGGGCGAATAAATCCGGTTCTTCGTACATCTTTCTCATCACTACTTTGTCACGTTCCTCTTCTATTATTAGTTAGGTTGGGAGTACAAGCATTAGTACTCTCGTAATCAGTACAAAGTGTGACGATATGACCTTTTTCCACCATCACCTCACCTTTTGATCACCCTTTCTGTTTCTTGGACACATGTTTTCAAATTTTGAATCGTTCTTCTCATTCTGTTACGTTTCGTCGTCACTCTCTGCCCAATCGCTGAAGCGAGCAGTGGTGCTTGTCTAATTTCGACCCGTTTACCAATTACCAAAAATCTCTTATGCGATAAACATTTAAAAGGTTAAAAAAACTTTAAAATATTTTTTTATAAAACCAGATTTATTTCCACTATTTATTTTTCCTTTTGAATTTTGAATTTGAAACTTACTAAGCAAGGTGTGTGGAGGCTACATTACAATCTACCGGACATGCTTAAGCGGTGCCAGCAGTGCGTGACACGCTCTTCAAGAGTACTACGAAAAGTGGATATTCACGTCGTTAATACTGTACAAAGTAGTCATAGGCTAAGTCATAATGAATTTATACTATGTAGTTGGTTGGTTTTAATTTCTATTACATTTTTAACATGCACGAAGTATAGTTTGCTGGTGAATGGCTATTTTCTATTTCAATTCTTACATTCAAAAGCTTTGGCGCAATGCCGGAAAGTAAGAACACGATCCTCTGCTTTGTGGTAAAATTGAAGACAGCGTCACCGAGCTTGAAGAACTCATTGTCTCTGTCCTTGACGGAGTTGACAACGACGCCGAAACCAGTTGACGCGATAACATCGTTGGCGTACCGACGGGTGAGGTCGAGCATATTTACGTCTTCGTTTTCTTTTACATTTTCTGCACAGATTAAAAATTATATTAATAAACATGTTTTACATGAATACCCCTCATTATTAACTTTTTCACCCCATTAGCTCGGAAAAGCTCTCTCTCTCATTAGAAATCAGCGCTCAAAAGCGTTTTTTGCGCGCTAGCGTGGAACAGGTTTTTGAAATTCGAACTTAGCGATGGACTGTGGTGTACATAACTTTTCTTTCAATGAAAATAAAGGTGACCTTAGAATAATAACGCATAGAAACCTAGTCCGCACACGCTAAGCGAGGCAAATTGAAGCGCGCCAAAAGGGCCTACACGAGCGGGCGGGCCTTCAGTGCTCAAGGTCAACTCGCACCGCGAACAGATCAAGAATTTTAGCTAAAAATGACGAAATGTGCGGTAAATGAGTGTAAAAATACGTCAGACAAACATAAAATAGATACTAACATCACATTCCACAAGGAAGTAACGCGTTTCAACTTGTATTTTTATATAAATATTCACTAAAACCGAAAATTAACCTACTACTAAAACTAGCCTACATGAATTTGATTTTTGCCTCACTTGTGACAGTTCGTTTGATATGAAACTATCATTCTATGCGTTATTATTCTAAGGGTAATGACCCGTTCCACTACGCGATTTGTCGTACATTACTTATTTATGTAATAAAAATCCGTTGGTATATTTTATTCTTATTATTGTTGACATTAAATTGACAACGATAACTAATTATGTTTATTAAATTATTTTAATTCGTTGAAGAACTAAAATAATTTCAATAATCACTTAATCACACCAAATAAAAGTACAACCAAGAATAAAAATTGATGAGGTGTAAATTCAGAACGCATCCGAAGATAAAAGTTATTTATAAAAACTAATATTTCATAGACATATCAGCGAAAGCTGCTCATCCATAAAAACGAAGAAATAAAATAAGCAATCTTTCACACAAAACTTAAGCATCTACTTGAATAATAGAAAATAATGTTACATAAACAATAAACTATGTAATATCAAAATATTGGCTTCCTATGCCATTCTTTATGATATTTTTTCCGAAGTAATCCAAAGTAAGGCAGTGAACCAAACAACAAAATGATAAGAAACACATTATTTGATAGAAAACTGAATTTTGTGAATAACTACCTCGCGTTTTAGATTCTCATGTACACAGACTTTGGAAAACTTTGTAATACATTAATAAATACAAACAATTTACTTGTAACTCAATTGTATATTTTAAAGTATCCACCTGTTTTAAGACAATGCCTTGTAATTTGATATACTTAGTGATCGGAAGACGCATTAACCAACGGCGATCAGTGCAAGTCTCGTCATTGTAGCGATATTTTTGGAAACAATTTCGCCTGACATCTTGATGATGAATATTTAGGATGCTGTTGAGGCTGTCACGTTTCTACAGTGCCTCAGCCATGTTTACGAATGCGCGAATGGACAGTTTCATAGCTGTCATCTGTAAAAGTGTCAGCCCCAATAACCTCCTTAAGATGTGGAAGTGTTGACTGCCCTGTGATGCGGCAGACAGACTACAAACTCTGTTATAGAATTTAAGTACTAACATAGTTTTAAGGCTGTACCTACTAACGTTGATTGGATCATAGTTGTCTTGATGAAATCAATAAATAAAAAACTAAAACATATTTTAAGTGAAGCAATGTATGACTTACCTTTCAAATACGTGATGATGTTCTGGCTGATCTCGGTCATAAAAGGCATCATGTGTCGCATCTTGGAGCCAGTGAACGCCGGGCTGAGGGTCGTTCGCATGTCGCGCCATTTTTCACCTGAAACGAAGTTTCATTTTGATTATTGTAAAGGCGATTGTGTAGAATTTGAATGTAATATGTTCTTACGGGATTATCATCTATAAACAAAGTAACACTAATGCTATGTTAAGTGGTAATAAATGCCTTACTTTCTCAAACTCGTATTTTAGAAAGATAAATTATTCAGGAGATGGCAAAACCTTCTATTTATTTTAAATTTATTATTAATCCATTACTTTAAGAATAAGTAAAAGCCAGTATGTGAAGGAAATGTAATGTGAAATTAGCCTGCAAAATTTGTATATACTATAACGCATTTTTTGCATTTCAGTAACTTAGTGCTTTATTTATATGGTACAATAACATTTAAGATACGAGTTTGAGAAAGTAAAAAAGGAAAAAAGTCCGAATGACAGCAAGCAAAGCTTTCTATTACGACTTTTTAGTCGTAGCGCCATCTATGAGAAATCTATGAAAGATGTATCACCCAGTTAGTAACTTTGCAGCTACCAGTCCTGGCGAGAGATGTCGCTATTCACTGTATTAATTAAATTTTTATTGAATTGATATTCAATTACGACTAAAAAGTCGTTGAAAAACCAAATACAAAGACACGACGCAAGCACATAGAAAAATTCGTAAGGTCCGTTGGTTCGTTCCGTGGCTTAGTTGTTATAGCGTCTGACACGGTGTGCAAGAAGACGTCGGTTCGAATCCGACCGGATCGAACATTGACTTACAATTATATGGACGTCGGGTCCGCGCTAAAAAGTGTCCGCACTTGTAAGGCGCTAAAATCGTATACAGAGCGCCAAACTCCGCTTTAGTCTTCATTTGTTCGACTGACAGCGCGATACTGCGATGACATTACAATTTAAATTTCGAATAGGTTGACTTGGGACATTTTTTTCGTGGTTTTTGTATTAGACCCGTCGTCCATTTATTTGTAAGTCAATGGGATCGAAGGAATTTTTTCTGAGTGTTCGATCTTTGTATTAATAATTATAATTGTAACTTTTTATAAAAACAAGACCGACCTCAAAAGTTCGAGGCTCTTAATCAACTGCTAGAAACCGAATCAACAGACTTTCTTTGATTGAAACGGCGTAAAAAGCCGTTTCGTAACCGACTTCAAAGAAAGGAGGTTCTTAATTCGACTATATCTGTTTTTTGTATGTATGTTACGCGACAACTCCGCATTTGTAAACCGGCTTTGATGATTCTTTTTTTCGTTGGAAAGAGGATATCTCAGTACTGGTCCCATTAAATTTGAAGAAAACATTCCACCTCTAAGGGTGGCAAACTAAGGGACGAATCCGGTTTCGCGCACTTTGCGGTAACCACTTTCCGGATTTCTATAAAATTTTGTAAATACATAGATGTAATTTCACGAACTTTGTTTAGTCTGTGCCACGAACTTTTGAGGTGAGATTTTTTTGGGTCACTGGTTATAGTTTAGCTACTTATATTAGTCACTTACAAATTATAATGACTTTATAACATCATCAACACAAAAATTCGATTTATACTATAACAACTTAAGAAACATATTATTTATGCATAATTGGACGTAGTTAAGCAAAAAGAATCCAATCCACAAAATTATCAAAAAATGAATTATATGAACCAAACGGTTCCCAAAATCTTAACATCTTGGATAAGCAAAAACAATCTAACATCTAAACATAAGTAAATATCTCTGGAGTTACATGATATTATAAATTTAAAAAAAGTGAGAAACGCTTTTAAACTTCAAACTACCATACCTCGAAAGTGACTGGATGTGCATTGGATCCTTTATGTTTAACTACGTCCAATTAGCACCATTATTGAAATGATTTGTATGAACCCTGCCGCAATTAGTAAGATATGGCTGTCGAGTCTGTTTGCAATCACGTTAAGAATGCTATTGCTGCTGCTTGCGTCTATTCTGCGCGCCAGAGACGTGCTACGCTTGCACATTGTAGTGTGGAAACTGTCTACAATGCGACGGGAAATTGTGAAATGTGTCTTTAGAAAGATAAACATAATTTCCAAATTCGCAAAGAAAGTTTAGTTTTCTATCAATACAACGTTTTAAGTCGAGAACTCAAGATCATAACAAAGCAATATATATAAAACATATTAAGTATTAACCACAAAAGTCCATTTGAATTTTCACCTCTCATGCTAAATACACTGTCCCCGAGCAAAGGGTCGACCTCCGCAGGGAAGAACTGCTTGTGGTCCACGAAGTGGTCAAAATCCTTCACCGTGATAGTCTTGATCAACTCAGGATCGCGAACCAGGAGTATGGGCTCTGTGGCCTCGATGTAACCTACGTATCTGAAACAGGACATTGCTTTGTTCATTTATTTCTTATTTGGGAAACAAAGAGTTTACAATTTGTATATAAGATTATAGTACAAAACAACGTTTCTCTTAAACCAACAAAGTTTTTATAATTTTTTTGAAAAACCTTTTGCATGGAAGATAAGGTTCACTCCTAAAGAGGTATCTCTTGCAACAATGATTAAGGTCAACTAATATATACGGGACGAACCAGACGTGCGCCTGGTAGCCGCTCACGCGATACATGCAGCCGTAGACGCATACCACACCTAGAGGTGCCGGTGATGATTTTATACCGATTTATCGGATATCGAAGTTATAACAGGTAAAAGAACTAATATTAATTGCTATTTCGGTAACTGCTCTAGCAAACCATAAAGTTTTTATTGCCTGGGTCTGTCATTTAAAAAAAAATATTTATCAACTATACTTTAAGGAGTAATTTCATGGTAAACGTTAGAACCACTTAAACGGAATATTATTATATTTATCTAAGTATACCAAAAATTTCATTAGTGCTTTTTAAGTGCAGGATTTGCGGTGTATTACTGCATTTTATTTAAGATGTTTTTGTTGGTAGTACGGACGGTATTTATTTAGCAATGCAGAATAATAATTTTTATTTATAAAAACTGTATTTAAACTGAATACTTTTCTAATTTGCGAAACCAAATAGCCGCCATTTTGCGGTAGGAGGAGCGCATCGCGTGAGCGGGTAGTAAACGACACGTCTATCCATTACAGTTGCAGTTCCACGCAGAGATTTAAATTGCAAAGATCTGAGCACCGCCAATGACACATTGCCCGTCACCCTAAGACATAAGTTGACAAGTCCCATGCACCTTTACCCTTCGTAACCGGAACGCCGTAATGCTCACATTACTGCTTGACGGCATAAATAGGTAAGGTGACAGTACTTCCCTGGACGAACTTTTCACAAGCACCTCTACTGCTTTTAAATATTATATAGGATATAACACGTCAACCTCCCAATGGAATAAGTAAACTTCATAGACCTCATTGATAGATATTAGATACTAACTTCTCATCCGGAAAAGCTTTGTAAACTGCGTCGATGTCTTCGTACATGTGTTTCTTCGCCATTATGCTGTTGTAGGTGTTGCCGAATATAGGCCAACACGGCATGAATTTCACGTCGTATTGTCTAAATTTGTCCTTCGCTTGTTTGTGAATATATATAATGAATACCGCAATAAATGTTATTAAGAATACTAATATTTCCACAATCATTTTGAGTTGCTTGAATTTATTGACGTATTGCAAAAATTAAGTAAAAACAATGCCGATTCGGACGATCGAAAAATCTTCAACAAAAAGTCCGTTTATATAATATAACACGTTTAGAAAAATACACGTGTTACTAACGCAATATATTGGAACAAACTGAAGACGCAGCTTGCAAATTTATGCTTAATAAGTCGTAGCATGCTGTTGTATCACGATAACCTATGTTGCTGTTAAGGCTTCTTTCACACTGCTCCGCGCCACGCAACGTGGGAAGCTGCATTTTTTAAAGTTCTCCCGAAGTATCTCAGTTTGTATAGAAAACACGCGGCGTAAAGCATACTGACAACGCTTCTCCGTTTTTACACACTAAACAGGTAAACAGGTTTTTAAACAGGTAAGCGCGCACGATTGCTCATGCAGGCTTTCCCGCGCGCGAGACTAAGTGTATAAAGAGGGCTCTTCACGCTCCCCGAGACGCAGACAAGTAGTATACTTGTGCTTTTTCGGTATTTAGAAGAAGCGATCCCTATGTGGCGCGAAGCTGCAATACCGCTGCCCCTGCACGGAGGAAACCAAGCGCTGACGTAGATCTGTGCTTTTTTATGACACCAAATGACGGGACAAGCAAGTTCTACGCCTGGTGATAAGCGATACGCTCAGAGATTTCAATTGCAAAGATCTCAAGGGCACTCCCACTGCAACGTAATGCCCATCACCCTGTGACGTAAATTGAAAAGGCCCATGTGCCTATAATTTCACCAGCACCTTTAATCTTCGAAACTGGGTAATTACTGTGTTGTAATTGCTAACATTAGTACTTGGCGGCATAAATAGGTGACGTCTCAGCAACCGCGTGCGTGACTCCGTCGTCTCGCACACCGTTGCGTGTCGCGGAGCAGTGTGATATTCGCCTAAGATTTACTCATTATTTTTTTATTGGCAGTTACTGAATTGGTAAGATACCTCACTAGTGTCGTTTATTTGATAATAAAATATAGTTATATATTTTTAAGAGCAATGGTAAAGATTTAAAATGCTTAATATTACTTTGTAAAAAGTTAAAAGTGCTTCTTTTGAGAAAAATGCTATTAAATAATTTTTATAAAAGAATTAGTAAGTTGGAAATTTAATTTCCAACTTACTAATTCATTTATTGTTCAATAAGATCTCGTGCCTCTTACAAAATAAAAATGTTTTATTCGTTCATTTTAAAGGGCATAAATACAGGAGCGGATGTTTCTACAATATTAATAGTAATCTTGCTCTTATATTATTTTAAGATGATGAAACATCTTATCTTGTTTGTTTGTTATTTTATTTGTTAATCTTTCAATTTAGTCAACGTCTTCTAAATTTTATTTTTACGTTTTTTCAATGTCTTTACAAGGCTATATATACCTTCATGGGCAGCCAGAAAGTGTCTAAAAAGGCACGATTGGCTGTGCATGGGGGGGGTGTTGGTTCCTACACTTATGTATGGTAGTGAATGTTGGGTTTGGCAGAAGAAGCATGAAAGCAGAATTAATGCGGTAGAAATGAGAGCTTTGAGGAGTATGGCTGGAGTGACTCGGATGGATAAATTACGGAACAGTGTGATAAGAGAGCGTTGCGACGTGGAAGAAGATATAGTGACAAAGATAGAGAAACGGATGCTTAGATGATTCGGACATGTAGAGAGAATGAATGAAAGAAGAGTGACGAGACAGATTTATAAGGCGAGTGTGAGCGGGCAAGTTGGTATGGGCTATTATTAAAATAAGGAGAACTTATCATGACCAAATTGAGGCCATCCTAAAGAAGGGCCAGGTCAAGAGTACCCTTAACCGACGAGCGTGTATGAAAGCATTGATGCGTGTTGATGAGGCGAAAGATGTGTGTCAGGACCGTAGCAAGTGGAAGACTGTTGTCTCTGCCTACCCCGATGGGAAAAAGGCGTGAAGTATATGTATGTATGTTTACAAGGCTAATGTTGAGAAAGCTCACTTAGTTCATAAAAAATTATGTGCTACAACACTGGTGCAATAAAAAAAATACAACAAAACCAATAACGTCCAATCAAAAGCAGAACCTTTTTGAAAATTTGTTACATAGAGATCAGAATGTAGCCGCACGTTGTATTTTCGGTTCCACATTATCATACAAGATATAAGCGTCTATTTAGTGTAATTTCTATAACACTCATCTAATTACGGACAAAACACAGGGTTCACAAGGTTACGTCGTGCGACAGTACAATCATATTTTAATGACAGATTTGTTCGTTGATTCTAGACGCACCTACAAGGACTTGATACACAAAAAATGTTATGAATGCCACATCGTTTAATATTGTTTATGTTTTTTATCTCTCGACTCATAGAGAGGGGTTTTAATGTTTGAAACCTTTTTCTATGTATCTGTGTGTCTTTTTTTATTTAAAGCCTAATTTATACGGGACGATTTGTAGCTATGTTTGATAAACAGGCGTGCAGCTGTTCAAAGACCGTTAGCTCTTTAAATAAATAAATAAAATAAATTAAAATAAAATGTTTCTTTCTTTAGGTTACCCATTAATAATTTAAAATTAGAAAATATATTTCAAATTTTGAAAACAAAATTATTATTTAAAAGATAATGAATTTAAATAATTAACAACTGAATTAAATTGAATTTAAGGTACAATTACTGCCTCTGTGGCCGAACGGTTCGGTTCCCGGGTCGGGAGAAATCATTGTATGGCCTATATTTATTTATCTCGTTAGTTTGGGTGTAATTTTCGGTTGTCTATGTGTGCGTCCATGGCACCCTGCCGACATGGCTGCCGACTTTTGCAGCTGGATATCAGATTTCCTTGGGGAACGGTCGATTCGAGTAGTCATTGAAGGCTGCTCATCTGACTTGATGGCTATTGATGCTGGAGTTCCTCAAGGGTCTGTTCTCTCGGCGACTCTTTTCCTGCTACACATCAATGACCTATTGGTCCCGGGTATAGTTGGGTATGCAGATGACAGTACAGTTACCGAGAGATATCTGTCTAGCGCAAGAGACGGCAGGGAAGATATTCGTTCGCTGAGAGAGGCTATGGTAGAGCGAACGAACCTGACCTTAAGTCTTGTTGCCCAGTGGGGTGACAACAATCTGGTCAGCTTCAACGCCACCAAAACGCAGGCCTGTCTTTTTTCCGCAAAAAGGAGTCCATTTGATCTGACTCCTACTTTTCGGGGTGTATCTGTCCCAGTTACCGACCGCCTAGAGCTTCTTGGCATGACATTAAGCGCAAACCTCAACTTTGGCGCTTCTATAGAGTCTAAAGCGCAAACTGCAGCCAAGAAGCTGGGTATCCTTAACAAGGTGAAGCGATACTTCTCGCCTGGACAGCTTTTAACCTTATATAAAGCGCAGGTCCGGTCTTGCATGGAGTATTGCAGTCACCTGTGGGATGGCTCAGCGAAATACCAACTAGAGGCTCTTGACTCGATTGATCGCAGAGCCAGGAGGCTTATTGGAGACGATGAGCTCGAATATAAACTTCATAGTTTAGCCCATCGGCGAAAGGTCGCGGGTCTGTCGGTTTTTTACAGATTATACTTCGGAGAGTGTGCCCATGAGCTCCACCAGCTCATTCCATCCGCCCCCTTTTACCATCGGACATCTAGACGAACGGCGGGATATCACCCTCACCTGGTTGATATTCCTTTAAGACGTACTAAGCGCTTTTCGTCATCTTTTATAATGCGCACAGCCCGTGACTGGAATTCCCTGCCTGCGTCTATTTTTCCGAGTACATACAACCCGAATATTTTCAAGGTGCGATTGAATAGGCATCTTCTGGGCGAGCTCGTACCAACGTAGACCTCATCTTTGCTCTAGGGCTAGGTAGTGGTCAAGAGTACGTCCATTTTTAATTAAAAAAAAAAAAAAAAAAAAAACCGCGACACAGGGTTTCCCTAGTGCGGGGCTATGATGAGTGTGTGCGTTATTATAAAAAAAAATTGTAACTTTCTTTATTTATTTATTTATTTATTTGATGCACAAAACAGTTTACATTCAATGGTACTCCAATAAATGTTACAATTTATGGTTTTAATCTAGGATGTGAACCTAACATATGTACATACAGCATGATCATTCAACTCGTAAACATTACTATTAAAAAGTAAGCAAACAGTTTCTCAAACATGTGAATATGGATAAAAATGAAATAATATATAAAAGCTTAAAAACTAGTATAAATATAAATACTGATATATTGATTATATATAATGATGACTAATGAGAAGACGAGGCGAAGTGTTTCTGAATATTGTTACGAAATCTGTAGATGTTGTTGTCAAAAACATCAATGAGACCTCCAGATTCTGATGCTATTAATTCATTATACGTTCGGCACATTCTCGTCAAGGGATTATAAATTATTAAATTTATTAAAAAAACCGACCTCAAAAGTTCGTGAAATTACATCTATTTGCCAAGTGTTATTGAAATCGGTTATCGGAAAGTGCGCGAAACCGGAGTCAGCCCTAGTTTGGCGTATGAGGTGGAATATTTTCTGTAAATTTAAGTGGGACTAATACTGAGGTACCCTCTTTCCAACAAAAAAAGAATCATCAGTTCGTAAATGCTGAGTTCTCGCGTAACATACACACACAAAAGAATACAATCGATTTAACAACCTCCTTCTTTTTGCAGTCTGCATACTGTCCTCACAGTAACATTCGCCGTTTCGTTAACTCTCGTAAAAATTACCAATGTATTTTATAAATTATAGCGAAAAATTATCTACTCTATTCATCTATAAAATAAATATTTATTTTACTTCCACCTGTCGAATCGACTTGACATTTCGTCGCTATACTTTCTCTCTCAAGCACAAAGTAACTGACATGCAAAATATGCATGCAACATTTCCTTCATATTCATATAGTGTCTTTTACCTATTCTTAAAGTAATGTATCCAAATTAAATCCCTTGATAAGAAATTTAAAATAAACAGAAATTTTTGGCATGTCCTGAATAATCCCTCTTTATAAGATACGTGGTTGGGTAAAGCATCTATTTGTTGCTCTATGCAAAACCGACGACTTTACAATGATATAGTAACCTTGATCTAATACTGCAACAAGAACAGACAGCATAATACTCAGCCCTTTAACTACTTGCAGTACAACTATAGGGTTTGTGGTCAACAAATTGCTATCCACGGGTGGTTAGTTTACAAATTAATAAATGTTGATTGTTCGGAGTCCACTCCGGCTGTGTAGGAATTTGGCAACTGGAACGATACCGTTAATTCGGCGTCGGGAAGTGAGCCTACCACAACCTCTTAAAACAATATTACTTTAACCTTACGTTGACTTTTCGGACCACAACGCGTTTAAAGTAAGCTTATTATAATGTTAAAACTATGATGTTTTATTGACAGCTTTGTGACTATTCATTCACTCAATTCTTACCATGACGCGAGTTTAACATTAAGGTAATATTGCTCTTATGTCAAATTTAGCAATCTTAAAATAGTTACGGACGCAATGTTAACAATGTTATTTTCAGTTTCATTGTCTTAATATTGATTTGTAGTGATTAGAAGTCAAAGTTGAACTTATTTATTTACTTATATCCCTTCAATATTTTGTTTATTTTTTATTTATTAGCTCATAGTAAGTACTTTTTCTTTAAATAAAAATACACGATGTTTATTTCGTAACATTATAACAGCGCCATCTATATGCTCTTTGGCGAAACTAATAGTTGACACTAGACTATAGTTCCGAATTCACAACGTGACTATCAAGACTCAGCTTGTTATATTTATTTTTCTTCATGAAAATGCGGAATAATTATTGAAAACAATGTAATTTTAATACATATTTTTTTAACAGTCAAAATTCTCTGAATGTGAATAACATGAAGTACTTAAACATTATACTACGATAAGACGATTCGGAACATCAAAAAAGAAAGAGATGGCATTATATAGTTCACATATCGTTGTCTCTTTCCTACTTTTAGTAAGGAATAGACAATATTAATAATAATAATAATAATAATAAAGAACTTTATTTATCTACATTTACAAAACAATTTAGTCGTAAATAACATCACTTATAGATACGGTGTAGATTAAAAAGGATAGAGTCTCAGCTTAAGCTGTTTTTCAGACCCTACCTTTTTGAAACTCGCTACATTTTAATCATAGTATTTGTCTGACGCGTCTCGAGTAGCTCCAAAAGATATCACAAATTAATAAATATATATATATATATATATACTCACTTAAAGTTATAATAAATCTATTGTCCTTATAGTATATATATATATATGTAGTCCTGAGATAGATAAAACATTCCACCTAAAAAAATACTCAAATTTGGGGTTTAGGTAGAGATGAACAGCACCCACACGTAAAAATATAATTACAATAATATTGGGAAATCATTCGTTCTTTCAAACACTTTTGCAATAATACATTACTTGGTTGACAGGTTCGTCATGGTACGAATATGAGTAACATTACAATAAGCTTAATTTAAGCTTACATTGAAATACGATTGTTTTTGGAAAGATTGTTGTAGGCCTCCAGCTCAGCCACCAATGAGGAGATTTGGTAGTCGACTTAGAGTCGGCTGCTGAGCCGTGACAACCATTAGTCATGCGGAGCGCGACGGGAGGTGAGCGTGCCTACAACTCCGGTACCTATCTGAGAAGTAGCGAGGGTGCTGTACATGCACCTGAGGCGGCTCATCTAAGGCACTAGCCTTACAGAGAACCGGATGAAGTCCGTGAAAACGGGCAGATCCGGAGTAAGGACCAAACTTAGATAGTACCCTTCCCGCATAACCAAGAGGTTGATAGGGAGAGGCACTACAAACAAAACTTATGTAGAAAAATATGGGACAGATCGGAATACACTTTTTTGTATCGGGGAGTTGTTCATATTAATTTTCATCGCACTTGCACGTAAATAATACGATTGCATGCATGCTAACTTGAATATAATGCCCCATATAAAATCCTCATGCATTTTTTTTCTCATGACACGACCATGGCTGTAAGGAGAAAAAAAGACAGAATTATGGTCAAGTTAACCAGCATGTAATCACACTATTTACGTGCAAGTGTGATGAAAAACATTTTATGTTTCTCGGGCGGTACGGGAATTACGAATCTCGACTCCGAAAGAATCTATTCTAATAGAGTCTAGTTCATAATCCCTTATTTACCGCACTTAAAACACAATGTGCCATAAATAGTATTGTCACTTAAAATTATATTATTATGCTTAAAGAGAACGTGTAGTGTTTTGGGCCTTTTTTAAAATACATATGAACGTAGTTCGTATTTCTCTCTTAAAACCACTTGTTTTGGATAACCAAATCCAGGGAAGTACTCCCACCTGCCGCCGCAGTAATGCGAGCATTACTGCGTTCCGGTTTTGAAGGGTACGGGTGCTGGTGAAATTACAGGCACATGGGACTTGTCAACTTATGTCTCAGGGTGACGGGCGCAGTGGCAGTGCCCCTCAGCTTTTTGCAATTTCTGAGTGGCTCTGCAACTGTTATGGACAGGCATAGAGCCATCATTACCATCAGGCGCACAACTTGTTCGGTCCGTCACTTGATATTATAAAAAAAGATAACGGCTACACACCTGTTGTTTATTTTAAAATAACGTATAAATCCGTGAATTGAAACTAACTTATAAGTCTGACCTAGAATGCTGATGCGCATAGGACTGGAATTACCTACCTGTGTTTCCGAGTATTTACAACCCGAATATCTTTAAGGTTCGGCTGAATGACATCTTCTGGGCGAGCTCGTTCCATCGTAGGTCCTATCTTTGCTCCAGACAGGGCTAGGTAGTAGTTAAGAACAAGACCATTTATTTAAAAAAAAATGGCCCCGAAACCTTAAACTAATAGCAATTATATAATTTGATTGTAATAGGCCGTTGATCGTTCTTTAAAAAAGCTTGACGTTGTCTTTACCTTGTACGTTTTGTTACGTCGTCTTACATATAAACAACCGTATTCTTATCAAGGTTGGGGTCAATGGGGTCATGATATCGAGTATATAACACTCGATGGATCATGGGCATGGCAGAAAAAATAAAAGACAGAGAATAACAAAAACAATATTTTTGTACATGTAGTGATGATGAAGCATTTTACTTCATACTGTTATCAATATAAGAAATATTGCAAACACGCAATGATTTTCATGTTTAGGATATTATCGAGGAGGAGGAACAAGTCGTTGGCCTGAGGATAAGCATCACAATTACGAAACAAAAAATTATAACAAATGCACTTAGAAATGGGCGATAAATAACGTCACGTTGGAAAGATCACAATGGTCAGCCGTTGAATAATAATCACCGTAACTTTTTACGAAGGAACGACGTTCCAAAATTACATAGGTTGTTCCTCTGTTCCACTAACTGTCTCCATCGCTCAGGAAACCAATGCTAAACCAAATATAAAACACTGTTCAAAGTGACACGTTGTGTTATTTGCAATCGCGCTAACGTTTTAACTTAAAGGATAGAAAAAAATTAACTACGTATGTATCGTTGGGAACGTATTTACCTTACGTCAAACGTAAAACCAAAAACTAAACCAAACTAATTTTATAAATGCGAAAATACCTCTTTGTTACGTTTTCACGCCTCAATCGCTGAACCAATTTTGGTGAATTTTGGTATAGAGATAGACGCGACCTAGGCGAAGCCTGAAGGCTTCTTTTGTCACAAAAATAAATCCCAAAGGGGGTGAAATAAGTGACGAAATTTTGTATAGAGAACCAATAAAACTAAGAAAATTAGTGTAGTACAGTAGGCTATTTGAGAGTAAGAGTACTTCGAGTAGCCTCGAAGTTTCTACGCAGACGAAGTCGCGGCAGTTGCGGGCACAAGTTTGTAGATTATAAAAGGTACGGTAAGGTTTTTAATAAACAAAACACTTTGTACCTATTGAAATTATTTATTAATTTAATATTGATGGTTACTTTTAACCGTAAGTTCCATTATGGCCCGCAACAATAGCAAAAATTGCGTGCTGCATAATATAGCACGGTGCCGCAATCGATTGCCAGCCGCTGTCAGCACGAGAACTCTGGCGCGAGAGTACGCTCAGCCAGCGCGCATCTTTCCTTACTTTTCCATCAAAGAGAATGTAATCAGTACGTTATAAGAGACAGCACTATAGTACATTGGGCCGAGCTCACGCACACACCTCTAAACTGTATCCAAACCAATACCAACCATCCCAAAAACTAATTAGCCAGTACTGCCAACATAACTATTAATTTCTACTTGACAGCTTTAGTGATGTACTCACTCGACTAATGTATATTGCTAGTGTTGTACTTTATTTTCGATTCGATAGATTGTCTCTTGAAAACGCTATAGGAAATTATTTAGGGTAGGAACAAATACGGGTGAAAGGCTTATTGTCTTAATTTTTGAGAAACTGAATTGTATATTTCGAAACGGATGTCGCTGCTGAAGTTATATATATATAACTTAATTTGTGAAATAGATGGCGCTTAAAAGAATTGGCCCTTCACCCCTCGAATTATGTTACACAGATTTGTAATGGATATTATTTAGTTAGATAAATATATAATTACAAAATCCAGGCATGATTTTTCTGTTTAACATATTATATTATATAATAAATAAGGAATTACTACATAAAAATTACTGATCTTTATTTTGTTGTGCTCTTTTAATTTTATCTGCCACATCACTCTCCGATTTGACAAAGTCGTTATTAATAATTTTACAAGATTTCCTTATAAATAATCTGCTTAAAAAGTTAAATAAATATTCATTCACATGTGTAAAACGGTCCTCGCATTTATACCATTCCATATTGCTGCAAGTATTTAGTTGCAAGGTACGATATTGAGCAATGTGTAGTTGGTGTAGCTCAGGCGAAATAAAGTTTCATATAAATGTTTTGCTTCATTAACCAAAATACATAATTCTTTTTTTGGATAAGTTAACGAAATCTTATCTTGCTACCCTTCTTTCAATTATATAAATTTGTATAATGGTTCATATAGATTAGGATTTTCTTCCTTCAAGAAAAATTTGCAACATTCACAATTAAATTTAGTAGCGATTTTTGCAGCTATCAGCTACCTGCAAGTATCCACTAACATATACAATTGGTTGCTCTTCAAAATTAGAAAAAGTACTTTCAACATGTTCAATTTCAGTTTCTTCAGGTAATGACAGCACAGGGTCACAAACATCAGTCTCCCCGTCGAAATTCTGATAATGTGGCATAACTCCTAGCTCTAACAAAGACTCTGATTTGTTGGTTAATTCTTCATGTGATATAAACAATTGATTATAGTCCATTTCACAATTTGAGCCATGGCTATGTGGACCTGTCAAACCCGAAATTATACTAGATTTTAAGCGGCATTAAAATGTGAGCATGTTGGATATCGGTTTCTTGCACTGTGCTGTCTAATGTTTCCAAACAAATTTTCTAATGAATCTTGGTTAAGTTGACGTAAATTCAAAAATTTAAAATTAGCCTCTTTACACAAATTCCAAATATCTTTTAATGATTTTAAAGATATCTGGAACGTACGCTGCATTAAGGGTTTAATGCAACGTACGTCTCTTAATTGTTTTTGTGAGTCGAAGTCGAAGACTTTAAAAACATTATTGTGTCAATATATTTTAAATAGTAATTCCAAGTATCTTCGTGTTTTGATTTTTTTGAGACATTTCGCCCGATCCCTTTTTATATATCCTTTGGTGATACTGGTCCATTAGTGCAGTCAAAAAGTTTATCCATTTGTTCTACAACAAAGGCAGTATCGTTGATTTCTTCTAAACGTGAACTGCCCCTCGCCATCATCTTCAAAACCACAGCCATTGTGTTGCTTAAAGCGTGTGCTGCAAACTTAACACGCATTTTCGTTTAGAATATTGCATTCACAACACTGAGTAATTTAGATTTTAAGACTTTCGTGGTTATTCACTAAATGATTATCACTAGTAACAGGTTTCTTACCACGGTATAACTTCTTTTTATTTTCCCGATATTTCGGAACGGTTGCACGCTCCATGGTCACGGGTTGACTGGACGGCGGCAGATGACAGCTTTATGGGCAGACATATCTGTCTACCCTCTTGCGCTGTCGACGACTACCTTCATCGCGATTTGTTGTGGCGTTACCATTGTCACTCACTTTTTTCACACAAACCACACTTACTGTATCCACACGCGAAACTGAACTCGAGGTGTTTTTGTTTTTATTACTGCACGCACTAAGGACCGGATTCCATGCACTGGACAGTTTAAAACCATCATCACGGTTAAATGTTTTGTACTTCGTGATCTCGATGGCTTCTCGTACCAACCGTGGTATGTAGTGACGTTCTGTCGAGAGTACCTGGGGGCTATGCAACTCGATCCAGTGGTTAGTATCAGTCTGTGTGAGATGTTGTGCTATAGCCGACTTCTGTGCATCATTGTTTTTTACTGCTCGGATGTGTTCCTTCATACGATCGACAATTGTTCGTTTAGTCTGACCGATATACGAGCTCCCACAACTGCAGTTCACTTTATAGACACCCGGTGTTTGTAAAGGAAGGTGGTCTTTTGGTGAACGTAACATTTTTCCTATTTTGGTTAAGGGGGTGAAAACAGTTTTTATGGAAAACTTCCTTAGCGACCTGGCTATTTTATCTGTCACCCCTTGTACATAGGGCAGAAAAACTGGTAGTCTCTGTACGTCAATTTGCTTCTTCCTTTTGTGTATTGGTTTAAATGTTTTTATTTTGTACCCATTCTGTCGCAAAACCGTCTTAACGTGCTCCTGTTCCTGTGGTAGGTGGTGTGAATCACAAAGATCATAAGCTCTATTGGTTAATGACCTGACGACCGAATGTAGGTGTTTTGGGTGATGATGTGAAGTGGCATGTAAATATTTGTCCGTGTGTGTTGGTTTTCTGTACACAGTAAATCGCGATGAAGGTAGTCGTCGACAGCGCAAGAGGGTAGACAGATATGTCTGCCCATAAAGCTGTCATCTGCCGCCGTCCAGTCAACCCGTGACCATGGAGCGTGCAACCGTTCCGAAATATCGGGAAAATAAAAAGAAGTTATACCGTGGTAAGAAACCTGTTACTAGTGATAATCATTTAGTGAATAACCACGAAAGTCTTAAAATCTATATAGCAAACCGGTACGGGCCGGAATGTGTAAAAACAATACGTCAACTAGAACGTGCGCGAAAAAAGCGGGAGTGTCTGCGGGAGTCTATAGTTTTCTTAACTAAGTGCCGGGACAATAATGTTATACCAGTATGTGTTAATATTAGGCCACGGAAAGACATTTACGGCTCCGCGCACATTCTGTATAAAGCGAGCATTAAGCTGCTTCATCGTTTGATACGTAATAACCGGTACATGTTTGAAAAAGTGTCGTGTGAGTTATATCTGTTACATCTGGAATGCAGTGTTCGGCTAAGTAAAAATGATTTCGAGTTATGTGATCGTGTTACGTTTCTACAAGCGCAGCGTACTGCTGAGTTGTGTGCATTAAATCACGAAAATAAGTTTTCAACTTTGATTCGTAAACAACAACCGGTAAGTAAGATAGACAACCACAAATTACACCCAAACTCACGAGAGAAACAAATGTAGGCCATACAAATATTTCTCCCTGCTCGGGAATCGAACCTGGGACCTCTGCGTGGCAACCATTCAGCCACGGAGGCAGTTAGAAGATAGAGAGAGCATGGATTTTATTTTGTAGATCCCAGCGTTTCCCGTGAGGTGCTTTTTTATAATTTTTAACTGCATTTTCTACTATTGATTTTAGAATATCAGAATTTATTTTGTCATGATCTAAAAATGATTTTGCCATCATTTTTAACGTAACCTTGGATTGTTGTAGACGTTTTAATAATTCTTTTTCCTTTTTGCTTAAAAGCCTTGCATCTGAAAAATAAAATACATACAATATTCTATATAGTTTAAAGTTAAATAATTTCATAATTATTGTGATTTCAATGTTGACCGATGTGATTTGGTTTTTCTCATACAAGGCATATATTAACTGAAATCACAAGTGTCTATAAATTTGTAACCTATCTGTAGTCCGAAATGACATTTTCCAGAAATAACGTTTGGTCGAAATTTCGTAACCTCGAAAGCAATTTGGAGAGTAAATGTTTTTTCTTTTAAACCTAAATTAATCTAACCTAATCGAACCTAATCGTGTCTTTGCGATAAACATTCAACATAATTATCCTGAAAGAACAACTGTTTCGTTATAATTCGGTTTTCGGTGTAATGAAAATTCGAACAAATGTTATTTCGGACAAAAAAATCCGACTTTGTGATAGGTTACCCTATAAATTTGTCTTTGAATGGCTTCTTATTTTTGCCTAGTCTATGCAGCGAGAGTTGATGTAGCCAACATCATGTAACTTCGTGTTAAGGCAATAAAATATATTATTTATTTTTACAAGCTTTTAAAAACTTTTTAACTTACCAAGTGCACTAGAACTTTTAACTTTTTAACTTACCAGTTACACTAGAACTTTTTCTGAGTGTTTTATAGTTCTGAAGCAAAATTTCATCACTGAGATTTCATCTTTGAGCTTTCATCTGAAAAATTATTCCAAATTCACATACAATCTTGGGCCCAGATGTAACAAGATGAAAGTGGTGTCAATTAATAGGTTACATATTGTCAAACCGTTGCCATGTTTTATCGTTTAAAACTTTTGAATATGTGTATTGCAACGGATTCATTCATTTTGATAGAATTAATCATCTCAATGATGGAAGATTTTATCGGTTTTTCCGTGGTCAAGGTATGTCTCCAAACGTTTGACATGAGGATTAGATTCGTGCCCGTTTGGTTTTTAGAGGGAGCGATACCATTGACATTGATTGACAATGACATCAGCTACATCAAATCTAAACTACTTATTTACCAAAGGTAAAGCTCATCTGTTCAATGGTTGAACCTTTGCAAAATAGCGCGATTGGGCCGATAAACGACGTTTGTTTCAACAAAATCATGCGCGATCTCCATTCTTTACAGACTGGCGACTGCGCTATTCATAGTGGTCAAAGTGTAGCGCGCCAGACCAATAACGTGTGGCGGGCCGTGATCTCGACTACTAAACTCTTTGTTTTTGGGCATTATAATGGCGGCGCAGAAAGATAAATAAATAAAAAAGTAGTAGTAGAGCTCGTCAAAGAGCTCGTCTAGGGAAGTACTGCCACCGTACCTGTTTCTCCCGCCTAGCAGTAATGTGAGCATTACTGTGTTTCGGTTTTGAGGGGTTAAGGGTTCTGGTCCCAAGCCGCACACCCATATCTGAATATACACTATAAGACATCTAATAGAATTTAATTCGAATGAATATTTTAAGAGTTCAAATTCCCTCAAGATATCTCAAAGAAGGTTTCTAGATAATTTAAAGTAAAAGTGGGCACAACTTTATTAGTAGATCATAAGAGTGCTTTGAGAAACTATCTGTAGGTAGTGTTAAGAGTCATTCTTATCTTTTTTCTGAAGTAACCCTTCTAGAATGCTACAAGACCATTTGTAGAATGTAGACAGTTTTTATTTATCGAGTTCTTAGGTTTTCGCGATTGTTATACATAAGAATGAAACTATTTTTCCGGATTTAAATCGCGTATATTTGTTTTTTCAAACAAACCGACGTTTCGGGCCCTTTACAGGTCCCATGGTCACGGTTGACTGAGGTGGTACAGTCTTCAACCAGTTATGTCTAATATTGATGCAAACCACCCTATTTTTTCACTATAGTTACAATAGTTATTAATTAAATACCTTATTTTTAATTTTACAAAGAAAACATTCCAATTTACGCTACATTAAGTTTTACAAATTATTTTATTGAATGAATTTTTTATTAAGTTTAATTTATTATTAATTATTAATAGAAATTAGAATAAATTAAAACATATTAATTAGTACTGCAGTCTTATGTCTGTTTGGGATTTTTCATTA